>NW_028234429.1:22614673-22622173 GCF_977035675.1 Penaeus japonicus | reverse complement strand
TGTTGTTTGTTTTTTAGATGTGTTTTTTACTTGTTTATCGAGTCCGTCGTCTAAATGATTAGTCGCAGTAGTAACGACGACTCCAATTACTCCACATTTGTTTATCTTCCTTACAGAAAAAAAAGAGATTCCTTTTTGTGAAAATATACAATATGATAAAACTTCCATATTTGGCATGGAAAACAGTTTCATATACTGAGAAAAGGGTCTATGGTGACTGGCACAATGAGACATACATTATCCCGCTTTTTTTTAAGGGGAGGCAGAGGGGTTTGTGATCTCGGTCATTGGTTCTGCGCGAGAGAAGGCGAGTCCATTTTGATATGTCAGAAAATGCCGTTCGTGATGTCTCGTTACCTGAATACACTACCTTGGTTACCTCAAATTGAATCAAATTTTATCACCCATTTGTTTTATCATTCATCACACATTCGTTACATAATGACAAACTCCAATGATTCGCCCTCTTGAACAAATAACGTATTAGACAACAATACAGAAAATCTTCACTCTTACCCTGCCGTGAGTGAGATCGACATGGGTCTCAGTCCCAAATATCTTTGTAAACAAACCACTAATACAACAGCCAACGATCACAGACTCCCTGATTTACTCGTGCACAAGCGAAGACAACCTCCATTTTTTTTTCTGCTGCAACTTTTGACTTCACCGAAAACACGCACTGATTCAGTCGTTATTAAACTTCTAGGAACATTTTTTTGTTGATTCACGCATGTTCTTATGTTGTTTTATCACCCCTCTTATATATACTGAACGGAAAACTTATCGAAGTTATAAAACCTAATCATTAATCATTAGAAGAAAGCTCACTAATTCGGTCACAATTTTAAACATTACGTACAATCTGCTCGAAGTAAAGCACAAAAGGACAGGCGTAAACCGGAATTTTTTTTAACTAATAACCAAAATAATTATCTAAACCTTTCAATGCATTCCCGTAAGTATACAAAACTGGCCGTCTTTTCAAGAGGATTTACTGCTGATGCACAGGGAATAAAACAAACTCAAAAAAAAACTGTATATGTATAGCACTGACATTTTGAATATCTGCAATATCCTATAACTGAAGGCACTGTAAACCGGTGAATCAGTGTTGCCACTTGAGGTGTCCAAAAACGTACAGGATAATAAGGCAAGCATGAAAGAAATTATGAAGCGTATATTGAATTAGGTGATATTAGACATTAGTCATGTTACAACTCAAATGCCCATAATGCAAATAATGAAACTTGGAATCTGAAATCGATTGGGCTTGATAATAAAACTATACAAAACACAAAAATGCTTACAGGTACGGCACAGAGTCATAAGTAGTTTATTTTATATTGTCAATATTTTTTACCTCATAAACATTATGAATATGAATTCGTTAATTTATTGATATTTCAAATTTAAAAATCATCTATTACATATTGCTGTTGCTCTAATATTCTACCTTAGTTTATATTCGTTTTAACATTATGCCATCTTAAATCCATCTTTTAATATGCTTTTATTAAACTACATTGAAAATAAACGACTTGGCAAAATACAGTGAGACAGAGTTAGAAAGATCGATATAAATGCACGCAGGCAAAGATCAGATGAGCATAGAGATTGAACACCAGTACCGGAATTTCATCCTCGAGACCTTGAAATATTGAAAATCATATTGAGGCTCACAGTTCTCTGCCCGCCATGTCACCACGAAGCTCGCCTAACACAGGAAGACAGAATTCCAAAGGTTCCTTTTTTATTTCTTTGAATAGTTAGTATGCTAACGAAGGCACAAAAGAAAATTAATTTTAAAAAACGCGGAAAATGCCTATGCGAAAATATAAACAAAACATCGTGTACATACGACACACCTGCACGTGCATTTGCTGTCTCGACTGCCAGGATGACTCAGCTGTTGTTCTCACTCGTTACTGTTTTTACGTCAGCGACTGTGCTGTCTTGTGTCCACAGGGATATTACAGTCTTGTGGTCGTTACCGACAACGTGATTACTGCCGGCGTCGGGGTTATCACTGCCGAGATCTTTGATATTGTTGAAGCCATGTGGTCACGGCCGTAGTCGCGGGCTGCCCTGGGTTATCTGTGCTCGTTTTGTGGTCGTTGCTTTTGGACTGCTAATGCCTTGATGGCCCTGTTAGTTGCTCCTGGTGCGGTTGTTAGCGGTATTGTGGCGTAGGAGGCAGTTGTTGTGATTCTTTATCTCTTTCTTTGTCTTTCTTATCGGTCACTCTCTCTCCTGTACTCTCTTTGTCCACATCTAACCAGACTTCGATATTTTATAATTAACCGCAGTGGCTTTCAGGCATAAGTCAGAATATAAGATATGGCCAAGTCAACAAACATTTGTCAAGTTTAATATATTATTTATTATTATGTATTACTTTTTTCGTCTCAACCTTTTAAATGTCCTAGATGTTTACGTCAGATAAAAAGAAGTGTTGTTGTTGTAGTAATAATGATACTATAAATATGTAAACAGCAATACTAATGATATCGTCATGATTCTTATCATATTTTTATAAGTTTGACAACATTTTTAAGATATTGTTACTTTTAATTTCTACCACTGCCATTTTTTCTTATTATTATCTTTAGAATTATCAGTATCATTCATATCATGGTTATCATTAGTAGTATTAGTTTATTATCATCATTATGATTATTACTATTAATATTAACACCATTGTGATCATCATTATCAAAAGTATCATCATCATTATTGCTATCACTATCATTATCACCACTATGATATATGATATATGTTATTATTATCATTACTATTATAATTACTCTCATTACAATCGTTATCATGATTATCGTTGGTATTATCATTATTATTATCTTTTCTATTACTGTTATCATCATTACCATTATTGTTATTATCATTACTATCATTATGATCATTATTATTGTCATTATCATTAACATCATTATTATTGTTATCATCATTATTAGCATTTTAGCATTATCATTACTATTATTATTATTGCTTTCATTATTATCATCATTATTATTATTATTATTATTATTAATTTTGGTATTTTCATTGTTATTACGATTATTATCAATAGCATTGTTGTTACCATCAATATTTTTATTATCATTATTATTATTGCTATCATTATTATCATTATATCATCTTCATTGTTATTCCTGTCAGTATTATTATTGTTATTAATGATTATCATTATTATTGTTCATATTGTCATTATCATTATTATTATAATTGTTAATTTTATTATTACCAATGCCATTTTTGCTATTTATATTATTAATATATTTATTTTTATAATCATTTTCACTATTATCATCATCGTTATCTTTATTATTATTGTTATGTTGTTATTATCATCATCATTATTGTTATCGATTTCATTATTATTATTATCATCATTATTACTATTAACATTGTTATCATTCCTGATATTATCATAATTATCATTATTATTGTAGGTACTAATTAACTCAGTACAGTTTATTGATGTTATTTGGTAGCGTGTGTTGCCAACTACGCGTTATTATTAAATATGGGTCCGGCGCATTGAATATGATGACTCATGGGTGATCAGAGGAACGAAAGTCTGCATTAAGATTATCCCGTAGTCATCACTTAAAGACGAGTTACCAGGCTGATTCAACAATAGCAACATCAAAAGGGGAGCATCCATATTATACAATTATTAGCACAACCATTCGAACAAAACCCATAGATCCGAAACGACATGCCATATATCCAAATTATCTAAATAACTCACTCATTAACCGCCCTGGTTTTATAAAGACGTTTTACCCATAATTCAGTTTCCTTATATATTCAAAGTTGTATAGGTGCGTTTAATATTAAGTTCAAGATACTTAGAATAAAACGAAACATTAAATAAATACAGGAATAGGCTCATACAAGAAATACAAACCGGAAAGCAGGAAAAAATTGAAAGGAGGAATCCGTGTAGAGAATGCAGAGAAAACACGAAGAGAGAAACAGATGAAAAATGATTGTAAGATGTTTTAGACGAAGAAAAGAAAAGGTAACAATGTAAGGTAAGCACAGAACCAAAAGTAATGATGTGGAAATATTTTTGTGGAGAATAATAGTAACGTAAATATAGAGGTAGAACACGGAGCAATAGGAAAGGAAAGTCAACGGAAATAAAACATTTTATTCTTATAAAAAGAAACGTTATTATCAAACGTTGTTATTAGTGTTATTTCCTCATCACCGTTGTTGTTTTTTTGCTGTTATTCACATTATCATATCTATTATTATCAAATATATCAAATCTAATTATAAAAAATAACAAAGAAAATTAAATAGCAAATGAAGAACAAAGAGAATAGTAATGATAAAGATAGTAATGGTGACGATGATGATAATAAACAATAAAAACAGTGATAGTATTAGTAGCAGCAATAACAACAGTGATAGTAATAATGATAATCATAATCATAATGATGATAGTAATGATTATGATGATTATTCTTATCGCTGTTGTTATTGTTAATGTTATTTTCATCATTGTCATCATCATTGTTACTTTTGTTATTATCATCATTATCATTATTATTACTGTCATGAAAACTATTACTATTTCCATTATTATTATCAATTAATGAAAACAATAACAATAATTGCAAAAGTGATAATAAAAAATGATGAATTGTCGTTTTTATTACCATTTGCATTATCATAGTTACCATTATCATCACAATTGTCATCTCAGTTATTGTTTTATTATTGTTACCTTTATTACCACTACCGTTATTATTGCATCATATTATTATTGATATTATCGCTTTAGTTGCAGTAATGGCAGTAGTAATAGAATCTTCATTATTATGGTTGTTGTTTTTATCATTGTGATATCATCATTACTATCATTATCATTGTCATTATTTTAATTATTATTATAATCATTGATATGATTATGATCATCATTGTCGTTATCATTATTATCATTATGACTATTCTTGTTACTATTGGTTGTAGTTTCATTATCATTATCATTCTTATGATTTCTACCATCAGTATAATCACTGTTATAGTAGTGATAGTATATATCATTATTTTGTAATGTCTTAACTATTATCGTTGTTGTTATCATCATCGTTATCGTCATTATTATAATTTTCATTATCATTATTTCCATTATCATGATTATTGTTATAGCCATCATGATTATTATCATTCTTATCATTATCAATATAATGATAATTAGTTCTCTTATCATTATCATCATTAATTTTATTATTATTATAATCATTATCATTTTTATTACCATTATTATTGTAATCATTATTATCATTGTTTTATTTGGTTGTTGTTATTGTTATCATTATCATTATCATTCTTTACTCATCAATAGTATCATCAATAATATTATTATTATTGTTATTGCTATTGATAATATGATTGTCATTATCATAGATATTGTTTTCATCACCAATGTCATTATCATTGTCATTATTAGTGATGTATATGTTTGTTTGTTTTTTCTCAAGTGTCCTATCTCTATATTCATTACTTATTATTATTGCTTTCCTTGTATCATTCTAGTTATCATCATTATCATCATTATCATCTATGTCATAGCTGTTGTTATCTTTATCATTATTTTCTTTTTGTATTCATTATAACCCCCCTCCCCACACACACACACATACACATACACACACACATATACACACATACAATCTCTCTCTCTCTTTCTCTCTCCCTCTCGCTCTCTCTCTCTCTCCCTCTCTCTCTCCCCCTCTCTCTCTCTCGCTCTCTCTCTCCCTCTCCCTCTCTCTCTCTCTCTCTCTCTCTCTCTCTCTCTCTCTCTCTCTCTCTCTCTCTCTCTCTCTCTCTCTCTCTCTCTCTCCCTCCCTCTCCCTCGAATCTCCCCCCACACTCTCCCCTCATGCCTCCCCCCTTCCTCCTGCATCCTCTGACCTACCCCAAACGACCACGACCCTTCTATACCCCGCAGGTCACACCAGGTGATACAGGGCGCCCTGATCACAGCTAATACTCCTACCAGGTCGCGCTGAAGCCCTTAGTCCACCACCGGGGACCTCGCGACCGTCCGCATGCGGCCCTTAGCCCTCCGCACTCGGAAAGAGATTAAAGAAATTGATCCCTGCGGTTTACAAGGGATGAGTGGAGTCCAGTATGATTATTCGAGTGGCTTTTGTTTTGGTCTTTCGCTTGCCGTTGCTTTGCCGTTTTGGTCTGTTGCTGTGGGGGGGTTTGGCTTATGCGTTTTTTATTTGTTTGTCTTTTTTGTCTTATTCTTCTTCTTCGTCTTTTTTCTTCTTCTGCTTCTTCGTCTTCGTCTTCTTCTTATGCTTCGTCTTCTTCATCTTCTGCTTTTTCTCTTACTTCTTCTACCCTTTCTTATTCTTAATCTTCTGCTTCTTCATTTACTTCTTCATCTTCTCCTTCTTCTTCTACTTCTTCTTCTTCCTCTTCTTCTTCTTCCTCTTCTTAATATTTTTCTTCTTCTTCTTCTTCTTCCTCTTCTTCTTAATCTTCTGCTTCTTCTTTTACTTATTCATGTTCTGCTTCTACTTCTTCTGCTTCCTCTTTTTCATATTCTACTTCTTTTTCTTCTTTATCTTCTAATATTTCATCTTCTGCTTCTTTTTATTCTACTTTATTTGTTTCTTCTTCTTCTTCTTCTTCTGCTTCTTCATCATCATCTTCTGCTTCTTCATCTTCTGCTTCATCATCTCGTTCTTCTTCTTCTTCATCTCTTTCTTCTTCCTCTTCTTCATCTCTTCCTTCTTCTTCATCTTCTGCTTCATTATCTTCATCTTCTTCTACTTCATCTCTTTCTTCTTGTTCTTCATCTCTTTCTTTTTCTTCTTCATCTCTTCCTTCTTCTTCATCATCTCTTTCTTCTTCTTCTTCATCTCCTCCTTCTTCTTTATCATCTTCTGTGCTGCTTCTTCTTCATCTTTTTCGTTGGTGTAATAAAGATATACATAAAAAAAGTAAGTTGCCTTTCCTTGATTCGTGAGATAGAGAGAGCGGGTTGAAGAAAAAGTACATTTAAGAAATAATATTTTCTTTGAGTTCTTTCCCTTCCTTTGATATGTAAGATATTTCCTATTTTTTATGTGTCTTTGCGTTCTTTATTTTCCGTTTTTGTTATGATTATTCGCAAGAATATTTATAATGCTTGTTTCTATGTTTTTTTTATTCATCATCTCCCACTTTATTGTCAACTCTCCATTTGATTCTTTATTGTAAGAGTGAGAGACATTTATTGCTTCTCTGATTAGGAATAGGCATATTTATCCATCAATCGTTATTGGAATTTATTTTTGATTGGTATATTTCAACGCGTTGTTCAATGTCATCATTGGAAACTGAAATACGATCATTTACGAATGAGAAGATTACACACGTGACAGCCGGGAAATGTAAACAAAACTGCCTTCCCACTCGCACGATCGTTTACATTATGGCACATCGCTGTAAAAGACTGAAAGTTGATCC
>NW_028234429.1:22587173-22589673 GCF_977035675.1 Penaeus japonicus | reverse complement strand
AGTGAGTCACTCGAAACAGATCATTTCCAAGTGAGTCAAATCTATCTAGTCAAATGAGATCGCAGAGATTTCTTGCCAGTTGCATCATCATCTAAACTTATTGCTAATAACACTATAAAACAGTTTCTTTTATTATTTATATGATATGCAGTAGCGTTAAGAGTAGTAGCATCACCCATGTTATGTTATTACCACTGTTGTCTTACATATCGTTACTGTTATTATCCTACTATTACTGATATTACCGATCGTTATCATTTATTTTATTATTATCTGTATCATCAGCTTTACCTTATCAATAGCTTGGTTATGATATGTAATACTGTCATTACTATCTTTCATATAATTATCATTATTGTTGTTGTTGGTATTGGTAGCAGTAGTAGTAGAAATAGTTAAAGTATTGATAGTATTAGTAGTAGTGTCCATCTCATTTTTATTATTATGATTGATATTATCATTACCATTATTATCATCACTGTTTTATACATCATCATTTTCATAATTTTAATACATCATTATAATTTTGTTACCATTATTATTATTACTATTATTATTATTATTATTATTATTTATGTGATCATTATCTTTAGCGTTATCAATATCACATTAGTTTTTTTAATTAGCATCATCATTATGATATTTAATTCGTATTATCATTTTTGTCATTATTATTATCAGTATCAGTATCAGTATCAGTATTACTATAATCATAATTTTGTTATTACAATTATTATAATTATTACTTTTATGATGATGACAAGGATCATCGATGTTATTACCATCATTATTATCATCCTCATTATCATTTTCATTAATATTATTATTATCATCATCCTGTTTATTATCCTTATTGTCATTATCATTGTTGTTGCTATTGTTGTTATCATTATTGTTGTTTCCGTTTTCCTTGTGATTATTATTCAAACATTGTTTTTTTATTATCACTATTGTTACTATCGTCATTATGACTATCATCTTGATTTGATTATGATTATCAGCGTTATGATTATTATCGTTACTATCATTATTGTTGTTATCTTCATTATCGTCATCATTATTATTATCATTGTCATCATTATTATTGTTATCACTACCAATATCACTTATAGTCATCACCATTATCATTATTATTATGATTATCATTGTTCATATTGTTGATACTATTTTTATTAGTACCATCATTATTATTATCATCATTATTATTATTATTATTATTATTATTACTATTATCATCATTACTACCATTACTATTATTATCAATATTACCGTTATTATTATCATTGTTTTTATCATCATCATTATTATATTATCATTATTATTATTATTACAATTTTTATCATGATCATTACCATTATCATGTTTATTGATATTGTTTACATTATCATCTTCATTATCATTATCATTGTTGTTATTATTAATATTGCTATTACTATCATTGTTATTGTCTTTATCATTACCATCAGCATCAGCAGCATTATCATTATTATCTTTATGATTATCATCATTATCATTATTATCAATATCATTAATATCATCATTATCATTGTCATTATCATTTTTATGATCATTATTAATCGGTCTTGAATCTGCGCGAATTTGTGAAGACATTAATCCTACTGGATTGTGATCATTCTTAATGTTTTCCTTATTTTATCACATTATTTTTTTTTTTTTTTTTTTTTTTTTGTCCAATATCAAGTCAGCTTCGAAGCAGCTCACTCCTGGTCTAAGAATTATGAAAAGGCTGAGGTTAGAACCGGGATATTAGTTTCCGGTTAACGGTTGACAAGCAATTTCTTCTTCTCCTTCTTCTTCGTATTCTGCTTTCCTTAAGAGGTTTAGGATTCGCCTCGATTATACCTGTGTGAGGATCAGATGCCACTCATCCTCGTTTTGAAGGGTTCGGATCCCCTTTTTTCTCTGTTTTTAACTCGTGTAGATTTTTCTTCTTCTTTTTTCTTCTTCTTCTTCTTCTCTCTTCTTCTCTGTTTATTAATGTAGTTCCTGTCATGTTGCTTGCCAACCAGAAGATCCTGGAATCCATATACGAACTCTAAGGAACACTAGAGATCGAAAGAGTCATAGCGTCGTAATCCCTTCGAAATTTTCCCGCGTTTAGTCATGTTGTTCCGCTTATGCCAGCAACTTCCACCATGTTCGTGTCACCATTAATGACTGCTTAATCGATGTTAACAAGATGTCTTACCGATTTCATAATGGCTTCATTATGACTGGCCTTTTAGAACTACTGTATACTTGCTGAAGATGCGTGTAAGTTATTGATATATTATACTCATTATTGTCGTTTTTGTCGTTACGGTAGTAGTTGATAGCGCTACTGTTATTAATATTAAGATAATTGTAGTTCGTATTAGTATTGATTATCATAATTTTACTTTAATTGATTTATTAGTATGATTGATTTATTGATATCATCATTACTTGCTCATTATTTCATTATTATCATTATTGTTGCTCGCGTTAATGCTGCGTCCTT
>NW_028234429.1:22569673-22577173 GCF_977035675.1 Penaeus japonicus | reverse complement strand
GCTCCCTCTAATAAACAGGAACCTGTTTGTAACATCAAAGTCAGGCATTTTGATGTAAGATAAGAAAACGATTAGCCCAAAGAATGCCCTCAAGCTTGTAGGACATCGCTAACACTTCCTTATCTTCCCTTTACTGTGTCATTCGATCCGACAGCTTCCGTGTGGTCTGTGGGCATCGATGGCTCCGCCCGAAGCTGGTGAAAATACCCGAGTTTGAAAATGGCTGTGTTGGCGCCGCCACGGCTCATCTGTCGTCACGGAGAATTACAACCACAAACACCGACGCTGAAGCTCCATCCGACCCTCGCTGCGCCACAAGAATTCGCTCACGTTTCTTTCACATTTCATTCGCTTTGACGGCCGTTGGCATGGTATTTGTATTCAAATATATAAACATGTTAGATATGAACAAAAACTTATAACGATCACGAAAAGACACTAATACTGGATCATTGATTTACACAGATGTTATCCATCCTCAATTGTGAATTTCAAACGAAAAACAACGGAACTACGACGAAGACTAATGACAGGCACCTTAAGGAATATGTCTCTCGAGACTTCCGGCGCTGTCGCCAACCTGACGCGAAATTATCTTGTCCTAAATAAATACTACACGTGTTTCTGATAAGCAAAGCGGGGACGTGTTTGTAATGTGCCGGGGTTGGGACCGGCAGCGCCTCGACTGCCACTCGTAGAGGGCGCTGTGCAACGAAGCTTCGAAAAGTCTTCGAGTTAGGTTTCGAACCTCGGATTCCAACGGTCTTCGTAAACCTTTGTTAACAGAATAGTCTTGTATGACTATGGTATGCAACTAAGCCAGTTATGCAAATTATCTAGGACTGGAGACAGATGTTTAAGAGAGAGGGAGAGTGGGGTGTATGGTTAAAGGCTCACGTTACAGAGGTAAGGTGTTATGGCCATCCTGTTGACATGGTTGTAGAGGGGCGGGAGTAGCATCGAGATAAGTCTAAGTGAACCTAATTTTGAAAAGGAGGAATGTCTGATACTGCCGCAGATAAGACAATTTGTCTATTTCAGTAACTCCGTTCCCATGAGAATCTTGATGCCCACGCTTTAGGATATTGCTGATTCGGGAGGTAAGGAGTGCGGGAGTACAATGTTTAAATGTATTTTTGCAAGTTTGAAGTTGCATACTTTTTGTTAACTGTTAACGGTATGCGTTTTTCTTTCTTTCTTTCTTTCTTTCTTTCTTTCTTTTTATTAACCGAACTTGGCAAGCTCGACTATAACTGATTTTTACTTTCATACAGACTCGGTAAATATAAATTCATTTAGACACTGTATCTGAAAGCCAAGCAAACATATTTCGCTAAAAAAGCACACTTGTAATTAACAATACAGCTAAGATAAAATAACTATAAAAATCACGAGCAATTATTTCTGCGCAATGTGATAACACACGTCGGAAGCTTGACAGCTACAAATCTTTTTTTTTTCCTTTTGTTGCAAATTATATATTTACCAATTCAAATGTGGAGTATGTGGAGATCATTTTTTCAAACACAGACTAATAATATTAAATGATTGCAAAAATATCCGAAATACTTATACGCCATGACATTTATCAGGGTTTATCCTCCATTAACTAATATGAAACTGATAGTAATACGAAACTATAAATACTTGGTACATATTTATGATTTCACTTTTGTCATTTTGTTTTCTCCCTCAATAATCATTTGTCTGTTCGGAAAAATATTTTAATGAAAAACTGTATGGACAATACTGGCATACGTGTACAGTAACGTGATTTTTTTTTTTTTTTTTTTTTTTTTAATGAGCAAAAAACCTTCGCCTGGGTTTTGCAATATGGCAGAACGCAGACGGTGAAGATAACAACCAATAATCTTTAATTGATGAAATGACAACCACGATATAATTGCTTATCAAATGCAAATCATTCTGGATGAGTCATCGGGTTTCATCTGATTTTGATATTATTATTGTTGATGCCAGCTGTTATCGTGGTCATTTAATATTTATGTCGCAGAAAATTGATTATTTATTAACTTGATATCTGATTATCCTCATATCATGATCAACGTTGGTATTATCATTATCATTATTATGATCACTATCACTATAACTCATAATCATCAACATTGTTGTTATTATCTGCATTATCTATATTAATGAGAAAGATTTCAACAGTATCAGTATCTATTCTCATTATCATTTTATCATTCTTATTTATATTGTTATTATTATTACTAATATTCTTACTGCTATTATTGTTGTTATTGCTATCATCTTTTATATTAATATCATCGTTATTGTTTTCACTATAACTATGTTGTTATTTTTATCGTTATCATTATTACTCTTGTTATTGTTATTATCATTATCATCATTATTATCATCATTATCATTATCATCATTACCACTGTTATTGTTATTTGCAGTAGTATTACTATTACGTATACTCCTATTATTATCATAATTATATTCATTATTGTTATCATTATTTCATAGCACCATTATTATGTTATTTACTTCATCATTATTATCAGCATCATCATTGTTGTTGTTGATTTATCCTTATTATCGTTTTTATTATTGTTATTGTCATAATTGTCATCACTATAATTTATATTATTATTATTATCACCATTATAATTTCTGTTATTATTATTATCATTATTATTGTTATTATAATTATTTTTATTTTCATTATTATCCCCATCATCCCTATCATTACCATTACTACTACTATTACTATTATTATCGTTACTACCATCATCATTTTTATTACCATTATTATTATTATTGTTATTATCATCATTAATATTATACTATTATTTTTATTATTATTATTATTACTATCATCATTATCATCATTGCCATTATCATTATTCTTATCATCATCATCATTACATTGCTATTATCATTATTATCATTGATACTATTTTTATCATGACAATTATCGTTATTATATATAAAATTTTACTGTTATTATTATCATTAGTTTTATTATCACTGCCATCGTTATTATCACCATTGCTATTATTGTTATTATTATTATTAATGTTGCTGTTGGTATTACATTACTATTACCATTACCATTATTATCATTATGATTATTATCACTATCGTTATGACCATCAATATTATTATCATTTTTGTTGTTATTATCATTACTATCATTTATTATTAACATTATTCTTACTGTCAGTATTATCATTATCATGAACATCATCATTATTATTATGGTGGGTATTATCATTAGTCTTGTTTTATTACAGTTACTATTATTATCATTATTATAGTTTTCATAATTATCCTCACCATCATTAATATCATCATTATTATTAAAACCATCATTGCAAATGTTCTCGCCATGAAATCATCAATATTATCAACATTTTAACATCATTGCCACCATTACCGATAGTGTGGTACTATAATATATATATATTTTTTTTTAATTATAATTTTCAGTATTGGTATTGTTATAATTGATGTTATCTTCACTTTTATATTATTATGTAAACCGCAAAGGCACGCAGCGTATCTGTCACTTTCGATCAAAAAGCATATATTTCTATCATTAGTTATTTATTTACTTGTTCATCTGCTTATCTTTATATTTACTTATTTATTTATTTATTCATTTACTTATCTGTCAATTGAACATTTTTATATTTTTCACATGCCAGGTGTTTTTCCTTATTAGGACGTAAATAACTGTCGAAGGTACACATCAACCTGTATTTCAGTTGCATTTTCTTTCCTGATTAGGGTTGTCTTTCTTTCATATCATTAAGGTCATTTTGTCATTTCGGCTGCATGATGTTAATTATGAGCTTAAATAATGAGAGAGGGAAAAGTGTGTATTATTTCTAGTTCATTTCTATCAATTCATCTGAACTTTCATGATAACGATCCCGCAGTCTGATTATTATCTCTGTTTCTAAAGGATTTAAATTACTGATGTGGAGAAGGATATATCAGAATACGATAAGAAAACGTGCTTATACTTTTCATTCTTATAAGAAAGGTGTACTTATGATCATTATCCAATATAAACCTTGACTGGGAAAAATATACTGTAACTTTCAAAAAATATATATATACCGTAATTCTCTCTTTAGATCACAGACGGCTGAAGAAGAAAGAAAAAAAATAAACACGCGTTTACAAATCGTCGTATCTTTGACGAACGGGATCTAGCTCATGGCAAGGGCGCCGTAACATGTCCACGTGACAGACTATGTAACTCGCAGTGGCAGCATGACAGAGTATCCACGGACATGGCAAGTCTCGCGATCACCAGATAGCTATGGACACGCACGCCAGGTCTGACCTTCTCCCTCTTCCCCCTATTTCCCTCCCCCTCTTCCCCCTATTTCTCTCATCCTCTTACCCTGTCTCTCCCTCACATCTTTCACCCGCCCCCTTCCTCACATCTTTCCCTATTCCCCTTGATTCGTCTAGTCGTATCTCTCCTTACCCCCTCATATCTCTCATTACCCTCACTCTGTTTCCCACCCCCTTCCCCCCTCCCCTCATATCTCACCTATTCCCCGTAGCTCTCCTCTCATACCTCTCCCTCCTCACATCTCCCACTTTATATCTCACCCTATTCCCCTTGCCTCCTCACTCATATCCCCCCACTCCCCGCTTTCATATCTCCCCTCTCCTCCCCCCTGCAAAGCTCCCATATATCTCATCCCCCATCCCTTGTGTCCCACCCCCATCCCCTGTTCCCCCTGTGTCCCACCCCTATCCCCACCCCCACCTCACCTACACATACCATTTTGATGTTACTTCGCGTCTCCTCCGGTCCCTGGTCGGTGTAAGCATGTGTTGGATTTCTTGAAAAGATAATGTCCGGTTGTATGTTTTTTCTTTGCCCCTAGGGTGGTTAATTTCACGAGGAATTCAGTTTTATTATCACATGACTGAAATGTGTGGAATATAGAATATGTCGAAATGGACTAAAACAACGATTTTAACTATTAGTATAACCGCGTGCACTAAAAAAAATACTTCGAAAATAAGGACGTAGATATTTTTCCGCCGTACATATAATCGAATTATGTAAGAAAAAAAATAAGTAATATATTTCCGGAATCCTGCAATAGATGTTTTGACGAATAAATGAATACATTTCATGGTGCCCATCACTTGAAAACAGCCTCGTGCCAACCGGACAGGTAAAGGACACATTCCTTGGCAACCAACATCATTATTTAGTGTCCAGCCGTCTTCACATACCCCCCTCTCATTCCACCCTCACCCCTCCCCCTTCTCCTGGTCTGTGGCTCCCTCTGCGGCGACTCTCGCATTCCACCCAAATTTAACGTCACCTGAAACATGGGTTTCGCTAATTTCAAGAATTTGGATATCTGTTTTCGTAACTTTTTAAAGGATGGTGCTAATTTCAATTGTATGGGGAAAGGTTTAGTTACATAACAATATATATACCTTGTAAAGAAATAATAATCAAATAGAATTTAATAAAATAGAATAAAAGAAAAATATCAGAGATGAACTTATTCTCGTTTAGTTTCTGTTGATCTGAGGAGGCATTCCCTCACATACATTCATCAGAAAATATATGTAATTACTATAATTGATATAAAGTGGCATTGCAGTAAAATATATGTAACCTTTTATTTGAGCGCGTGTGAGAGTGCAACCAACAGTGAATTATACATTACTTTCTACTTTCTGTTTTATATATCTTTATATAATTGTGTGATTCGTTGACCAAAACAAATGAAATAATTATTTATCAATATATCGTAGTATCCGTAGGGTATACGGACCATAAGTGTAAGAGTAACTCGTAAATAAAAGTGAAATACGTGATGTGTGTATTAAAAGATCTAGTAGCCTAACGCGCGTTTATCAGAAAATGTTAGGCTTAAAAAATAATAAATAAATCAGCAAATGAAACGAAAAATGAATAAATGAATTGACACTGCGATTATATGATAGTTTATGGAACTAGGTAGCATAGTATATATTTAGGACTCTAGTTTATTATGTTATGGACTACAGTAGTTGCAAAATTTCAGTAGCTTTAACAGGAGTAAAGTAAATTCATCCAGCTAAGGCCACGTATATTCTATGTGCGAAAGGTTATTTTGTCTGCAATGAAATACCTAGGCATGAACAAAACCATATTAAAAGATATAATCGTATTTTTTTTATTAAGCCGTGGGAAATCACATCTTGTATATCTGAACGCATTTCATTCGGGTACCAAGATTCCGTTATAAATTTTAATCGCTGATATGATATGTCATAGATAACATGATGTGAACTATTGAAATATATGATAAATTTTGTAGCAAATACAAATTGATCCATGACATATTTGGGAAATCTATAATGTCTAAGTTTGCATATGTTTGTACCAGGACTCATCTCCAAACTCAGAGAGAGAGAGAGAGGAAGAGAGAGAGAGGGAGAGGGAGAGAGAGGGGGAGAGAGAGAGAGGGAGAGAGAGGAAGAGAGAGAGAGGGAGAGAGAGGAAGAGAGAGAGAGGGAGAGAGAGGGAGAGGGAGAGAGAGAGAGAGAGAGAGAGAGAGAGAGAGAGAGAGAGAGAGAGAGAGAGAGAGAGAGAGAGAGAGAGAGAGAGAGAGAGAGAGAGAAGGGAAACCGAAACCAAAATGAGAGAGAGATATAAAGGAAACCAAAGAGAGAGAGAGAGAGAGAGAGAGAGAGAGAGAGAGAAGGGAAACCGAAACCAAAATGAGAGAGAGATATAAAGGAAACCAAAGAGAGAGAGAGAGAGAGAGAGAGAGAGAGAAGGCGAGGGCAACGCTTCTGTCACTGCCGGGTGGTCGCGCGTCCAGATGAAGAGATAACGCCATCGCAGCCTTCGACTCCCAGAGGCCCGATCTCTGTGGTCGCACCGCTCGGCCCAGATCATTATAATCCTCTTAAATCTTCGAATTACCTTTCGGAAATGCTCTATCAGAACCCATACTAAAAAAAAAACATAACCATTACGTTCCCTATCCCAATGACAGTATTACGCCACGGAAACAACAACGATATTGTTAATAAATAACGTGACAGTATCAGCTTTATTCCACTCCCTCACCACCGATAGCGAGAGCCGGACCTAACTCCCGTCCGATCAAGCTGTCATCGGCTTCAGGTAATTACTCTTGATGAGCGTCCGGTGGGCCTATCTGGGACCATCGCTGACTCCCTTATCCGAAGTCGGTGCCCATCAAAGCATTGGCGCCGCGGGAGGCCGGGCGGAGACGGAGGGGAGGGGGAGGGAGGAGAGAGGGAGGGGGAGGGAGAGGTGGAGGGAGGGAGGAAGGAGGGGAGCGAGAGGAGAGCGAGGAGGGAGAGGAGAGAGAGGGAGAGGGAGAGAGAGGAGAGAGAGGAGAGAGAGAGAGAAGGGAAACCGAAACCAAAATGAGAGAGAGATATAAAGGAAACCAAAGAGAGAGAGAGAGAGAGAAGGGAAACCGAAACCAAAATGAGAGAGAGATATAAAGGAAACCAAAG
>NW_028234429.1:22557173-22564673 GCF_977035675.1 Penaeus japonicus | reverse complement strand
CTTATCTCCTTCACAGAGGGATCAGCATCAGGCAAATAATTGCCCCCGTGCAAATGGATTAAGGAACAATCAGGGAGATACAGTTTTACAGTTGCACAAAGTGAGAGTGAAAATAGAACAGGATGTTTGATTCTTTCTAGCTTTTTTTCTGCTTAAAATTTGTAAGATATCTTATGTTCAAACTTGTGCCATCATTAGTAATATTAATTTGTATAATATGAAGTCTCAAATTCTAAATATAACAGAAAAAATGAGTGAATGGCATTCAGTGTCTAGTCTGTGGAAATTGGCAGAAAAAATGTTAGCCTGATAGCCCCTTGAATTCATCATGAGAAGTAAAGCCCATACCACTGTCTCTATGCATTTGTTTTATTTCTGAAATAATCCAGACTTCTCTTTTCTACTCAAAGCAAATCATTCAATCTTCTATTTTCAAGAAGCATGATTATAAATCAATTAATCATTCTCCTTTATATCAGTGTCATTCCTTTAATTTCTCATCGGTTCTATTAATTTTGAAATCTAAGGCTCTTTCCTTAAAAAGTTTTAAATCCAAACAATGATAAACATTTGTACTCAAATAACCCTAAAGGTATGATGTGTATCTAAACACTCAGTGAGTGTATAGAATGTGTGGTCTTTAAGAAGGTTAATATCTATGAGTAACACAATCTTGCTTCCTATCACTGGCTAATGCCTATAATGTCACAGTGTGTGTCAGACCAACACATCTATTCTAATGGCTGTCACACTAGCTGGCCCTGTCACAGCCACTCCCAAATCTCAGCCCTTCTCTGCCATAGTAAGGAAGACAGGAAGCACAAAATGTATGCTCAAGATAGTGGCAGTAATTAACCATAAAATAGATACCCTCCTCTCCTTTTTAAAGCACAAATGAGTGGACAAAGCAATTTTAATGGAATGTGTATATCATGACACACCATGACCAACTTCAAACACCTCCTCCCTTGGCGGGTTTACGTTGTATGGCACAGTGCCATCCGCATTTATGGCCTTGACAGCAAATCATACTATCTGCTATCAATAGCTTAATTGCCAGCAAAGGCACATGAGAATCATATAGCACACCATGTGTTGCATAGGTATGCAAGAATTGCTACAAAAGACAAAAAAATAAATGAATAAATATGGAAGAAATGAAAATATCACGTTACCCTTCTCCAAATAGGTTTATAGCATTTTCCAACATCACCCCCTTTCTACATCTTGGTCAGTGTAAGAAACTGGCCATCTTAAATGTCCTAGGTCAGCAATTTCAATAGTAATGAACACTACTGCAGGTATATGCCTTGACTCTTACTGCTATTCGGTTTCAGTCTGTGTTGGTCACACCAGTGTATAGCTTTATGGATTTTTTTTTGGAGGAAATGAAGGACTATACCAATTCCCACTAATTCCACTATATTTGCCACCTAGTTTTGTTGCAAAATAAACATGACTATAAATTTTCTTTAGATATTCCTTTCTGATGTTTTGTTTCCCATATCAAAGTTTACCTGCAAAATATATTAAATTCAAAGTTGGTGGACACTTCCAAAGTTCTTTTTTAACGATCTTCTTTAAGTTCATTTCAGACATAATTCAAATAACTTTTGATCTCATGCAATGATCAATCAATAAAAAACATACCTTCAACATCAATATAAATAAGATGTATATAAAATAATAATCAAATATAAGCAGCAAAGATTGTTCATTACCAAAACATAAGTCAGCTTAAAAAAATTTACCCTTGACAGTTTTGCAAAACAGGAAGCTAACTTACCAGCATCACCTTTCTGTGTTGGCTGCTTCTAATTTACCCTCTCTATGCAGAGGAACATGGCATGATCTAGGCTACAAACAAACAACTACTCATAGCATAGAAACGGTTCTACTAGCATGCATAACAACAGGAGTCGAGTCACATCACAGTCAGATTATAAAAGTAAAAATGAGGCAGAGCACAGATTCTATAACAAAAATTAGGAAGCAACCCACAAAGGCACATACGACTATAAACTACTTAATTTCTTCAGAAAACTTTGCAACCTAGAAACAGTTTTAGGATTAAGATCTAAATTTCCATTTCTTTAGGTAATATTTAGGTAACTTTGAATTACAGAATAGTATAGATTAGTAAGCTTAAAACAACCATGCTGTTTTAATAGAGAATCAGACAAAGAATGAGAACAAGAAAAATGTAAGAACAACTGGACAAAGGAATGAAAAAATCAACGTACAATAACAACAAATTCTTCCAGTAAATTGTCACTTTCGTCTTCCTCCTCCTCTTGTTCCTCCTCCTTTTCATCTTCCTCTTCCTCTTCCTCTTCATCATCATCAATTTTATAACATCTTTTGTTCTTCTCTTTCTCCAGCTTCTCTTCTGCTTGGATCTCCTCCCAAAGGAACTCAAAGTTTCGGTTTGTGCTGTTCAGTTTCTGGCGCCAAAGCTCTTGATGGGCTTCATATTCATAAATCTAGAAGATTAATATCATAATTAATATTGATGATGGTAATAATAACAAGATAAAATATTGATCCTAATAATAGTAATATTCATAATTATTACTAATAATATGAATGAATCTATCTATCTATATATAAATGTATCTCTAAAAATGTATGTAATTTAATAGTTGTTATTTTAAATACTTTGAATGGGACATGCCAACTCACCATCCTTGCAGCTTCATCCTCTGGCCCTGGGAGATTAATCCCACTCACTTTCTCAAACAGCTGAAGAGGAGTTGGCAACTGTGGAAGCCCTTTATTTTGGAAGAACCTGTAGACAGAAGATGTTTGAGTTAGTCTCCAGATTAAAACAATGTGATACTCGTTCACAAACAACCCAAGGAATAAAATCACTATACTGTATGAAAACATCTTTTCAGAAAGTGAAGAGCATAATCAAACTGACAGTATGTATGATATAGAGAATTTCCTTTCAATAGTATGAATATATGAAGGACTTCTATTTACAAGAATATATGAAGGACTTCTATTTACAATAGGACTTTTTTTTAATCATTTAACATGATAAACTATGCAAATCATGCCTATATTCATTATTCATTCATTTCCCTTACTTAATGATGTTAGAACAGTCACGGTGCAAGAAGTGTAGAGCATGAGGGTGTGATGGTTCAACAGCTTGACCCACATCAATGATCCAGCATCGTCCTTCATGCCACAAGATGTTGTATTCACTCAAATCAGCATGAACCAGATGGCAGCCTTGGAACATCTTCACCATTGCCTATAAAATATAATTATGCATTGAAAAGTAAACAGATAAAACAACCACTACATCTGATAAGTTATCAGAATTACTTGCCTTGACTTATTTCTCATTGATAGAAAAACAAGGGTTTCCATATTATACTTATTCCTATTACACAAGTAAATGGAGTTCTTACCTCCACCACTTGCTCATATGCAATGGAAAGATCACAGGAGGAGAGATAGGCATCCTTGAGCTTAGGAGCAGCCTGATGATTGCGGCCAATAAAGGACATCACGAGGACATGCTGCTTAATCAGTATTGGCTCTGGTGAAGGAATGGCAGCACGCTGGAGACGGCGTAGGTTGTGATACTCTTTTTCTGCCCACAGACGAATAGACTGAAAAATAAACAGAAAGACTTTGATATGTCAAACCAAAGTGATGAGGGATTATTTGATTGAGTATAAGAAAATGCTTTAGAAGTAAGAATATTATATTGGCATTCATAAATCTATAATTTTTCTTGCTTTCATGTTTTACAACTTGAAATACTTTCTTTAAAAAAATAAATTGTGTAAAATGATTAATAAAATAAATTAACCAATAAATAAATAAATAGAAAAACAAACAAACATCACTGCAATAAATAATATCAGAGAAATAAAGCCAATATTGTCAAATGATTTTTATCTTTCAACTTATAAATATAACTGAATGAAATAGGAGAAAAAATATATGAAATGGCTTTGTAGTTTGTATTTTTATCATACAAAATATCACCATCAATAACTAGTCCTACCTTCTGTGTATTATTCTTAGTCATTCTATCCCTGAAACGATAATCCTCGCGGATGTAGCGTTCACGTGTTTTGAAGTCAGTTAGCGTTGTCTTGAATACCTTCACTGCACACTCTTCAGAAATTTCCTTCTCGTCAATCCTGAAAAAAAGACAAAATGTTGTCATCCTCACAAAAACTCAGACTGCAATTATTGCAATTTTTGGTGTTTGGCAAATTGTCTTTATCATTAAAACAATTAATATTTCAAGGAACTAATTTCAACCCAAAGAAGTATATACTACAGATAAGAAACAAAAACAAAAACTTGATTTCCACCCTGTTATTGTTGTAAGACAATAACAAAAAAAAAATAAATATGAATATAACAAAACAACTTACTGCCCTCCTTTGGCATGGATCACAATAGCTTCTTTGCCTGAGCTGATGATGCCGTTAACAGAGTCCAGAATGGCATTGTTCACTAATTTGAAGATCAACAAACGTGTGCTTGGATCCAGAGCCATCTCAGCAGTGGCTTTCTCAACCTTTGAATAGACAAATAAAAATGTTAATAACTTTGTCAATTTCCTGTTTGATATTTTCAACCAAGATTTTTAGTTATTCTAAATAAATAAAAAATTAAATTAAAATCTCAAAGTAATCTTTAATAATCTGTTACAATGAAAAAATATATACCATACCTTGTCATGAATACGGTTCTTCCCCTTATTTTCTTTGATTGCAGCACGCTGAAGCTTGTTGTAAACCTGGAAATAAAGAGAAAAAGTGTAAAAGTGTCATGAAATGTCATATACTCATTCCTAAATCACTCAATATGTTGACTAATTAACAACTCTGCCATTTACAGTCATTTTCTTAAATAACAATAAAGGAAGCTTCCACTTTTGCTTTACCAGCAATAAAATAAGACGAGTCCCTACAGTTGAACCAAATAAACAAAAACAAACCTTGTTTGACAGATGCATGTCAAATCCTCCACCATCCCCTGTGTTTATTCCAGGGGGAAGATTCATGATTCGCTCGGCATTTTTGCGACCACTAATTGCAAGGTCATGCTTGGTCACAATTCCCTTGCCATGCTTGACATATCCACAAGCAGGAATGACTGGATCCTCACGTTCACGAGCCTGTGAACAGAAGAAATTCTTAGTACATACACAGCCTTTCATGAGTTTTAGGGAAGCAAGGAAGATTTAAGGTTCATAAAATCAACCTGCCCCCAATATCCCTCAACTTTTAGTAAGAGATCAAGCGCCACATGCATAAGTTTTAGGAGTAGCAGCTGGTGTGAGTTGCAGGGAGATAGTTCACCAAATACATATGTTCTGTTTGTGTCACAAAAATTATTACTAAATAATACAACACAATCTTAAATAAAATGAGTCACTGAAGACAAAACGATGATTAGCCTAATAATCTCATTAGAGCTTATACAAATACTTCAGTGTACCTAACCCTCACATATTATATACTGGCAAATCACTTATATTATCTTGACTTCCTATATGACTTAGTAATTTTTTTCATGAATTTCCTTGGCCTTTCTAGAAACCTTAAACATCAAGCAACAGATGACGGCAAAATAACAGCACTGATGCTATAGCTTAGTTGCCAAATATCATCTATTGCTGCCAAATGCAATATCTGATGATGGCTTGGGTAGTGTTGACACAATGAATTCAGTTTTAAAAAGAAGGGTATATGAAAACCAAATGGTAATTGTTTCTTGTTTGTCATTTCAGCTATTATTTCATTATTTGAAAAGAACATTCTACTTCTGGTTACCACAGGAAACCTGTACATGGATTCAGCAAATTGCTACAAAACTCACTTTTTACAGCTTAGATCCCTCGCCTCATAGAAGATCTGGATTCCAGACTACTAGTACTTGTAGCAGTAAGAAATATTCGTAAGGTTTCATAAATACATCTATGGAGTTTTACTGTGTGGATGCACTGTTAACTAATTACAAGGAAATAAATATTCTATGATATAGTAATGGCAACCAGCTGTTTTTTATTTCCTTACTTCAACTTTGTTGTTTGCTGTATCACAATTTTAGACAATTTTTAAAAACATACTTGGTCATTCTTTTTTCTTTACATTCTACGTCAAAAAACCTAACTGCTCTCTGTGTGGTTGGAATGGATAAAAGAAACATAAATAACTGCAAATTCTCCTATTTTTTCATAAAGTACACTCATAGATTCCCTGAAATAAAATATATTTTTATATGCCCTTGTGAAACTCAGCATGCATTTTATAGATAGGCAAATACAATAATTAGTTCACTATAATTGAACAACATTTACCTCAAAAGAGTCAAAATCTCTGTTGTCTTCATCCAGCTCTTGAGGTTCATCATCACTGTCTGGCCCATACCAATCAGGGCATATCTTAAACTTGTTGAATGATACTGAAACTGTAAGCCAAAAATAAAAAAACATGGCGATATAGGAATATGCCTTTAAATCTGTAACAAAATCTTCCTTGAAATAACTGCTTGTCTATTTAATTTTCCTCTCAATTCTAGTTAACATTCACAAGTCACAAAAGTCTTACCCCAACACCTACCTTTAGAATTTCCATTGAAGTGCCTCTCTTCACGATTCAGCTGCTGGTCATACTCACGATCATACTCATACTGCAACATCTGTGCTAAGATTAAGTCTTCTGATGTATCTTCTACTTTACCAAGGGTGAAGAGGTCTTCAGAAGCTCCACCAATCAGTGCCTTGTAATACAACTCATTCTCTCTGTCAACATAAAGAACAATTTAAATATCGATCCAACATTTTGTTTATATGCAAGTGCTCATACACTGCCTTGTAAAATAACTCATTCTCTCTGTCGACGTAAAGAACAATTTAAACATCGATCCAGCATTTTGTTTATATTCGAGTGCTCAACCACTGTAGGCAAAAATAAAAACTGGACGATCATCAATCAGAATCACAGTTTACTTCCTATAAAACTACTTACTGGTCTTGGATGTTCTGCGCAAGATCCTCTGACATGAGATCACGGAAGGAGGAGGGAGAGGGCTGTTCCTGGGTCTGTGTTGTCTGTGAGGACCCCCAAGGACTGGAGGTCACGGGTGGACTTGTGGCCAGACCAGCACCTCCCCAAGCTGCCACACGGCCTTGTGACAAGGTACTAGGTACTGGCTGATGATCTATAGCCGGTTGTAACAGTTCTGCTGACGACATTTTGGAGCTTTCTTCTATGCGTTTTATCCAGTGTAATTTGAGGTAATTCTTGAAATTTGGACTTTTAATTGCTTGATTCTTAATATCCTCTTGTTTTTTGTTTACCTTTAAAGTAAAATTATATATTACAGGAAAATCCCACAGAAAACATATGAGATGCATATGACATGAACATCTACTTTTGATTGGCATGTATATATTAAATCCATTTCTTTCTGTAATTTGTAACACTTGATACTACAAAATAGTTGCCAATTCACCAG
>NW_028234429.1:22537173-22547173 GCF_977035675.1 Penaeus japonicus | reverse complement strand
GTGTCTGTGTGGGAGTGGATCTATCAGTATGTTTGTTTGTCTGTTTGTGTGAGTGTTTGTACTTGTGTGTTTGTATTTATGAGTTTCTTAAAATCTTATATCTATACAGTAGAACTTACCAAGATTACTGTAGTATGACTCAGTAAATATATCTTATTAGTGTGACACTCTATAAAAATTATTTGCATTTAGTATCCCTATCCTTCAAAGCCTCACCTCATATTCACATATACATATTGGTATATGTAGACCCTCATACCCAGACACACATACACATTACTTGTTTAAATGTATGTATACACCAATGCAAATTTAGAGACATGCATGTTTAACACAATTATGCTTGTATGCACAAATGCAATAATGAAAACAGAAATATATTTTGAAGGTAAGATTTCCAATATTTATATGTTTTATGTATAAGAATATATATTTCCTTTAATTACTAAAGAACATGAAAAAGAACTGGAAAATATGAAGTCAAAACTAAAGTACAGTGCTGCTCAAACACATGATGGACCCTTATTTTTATTTTGTTTTCCAAACACTGTGAACAATTTTTAGTAGCTATATTAAAAAGTGGCATTTCAGGAAACATCTGTGGATATCACCGCTAAGTTAAGGAAGGATACAGGAATCTGCAACATTTAGGTAATATATATTTACATTGGCACTTCCTTATGTATACCACAAGGACGAAGTGAATGCTAGTGCACTGTACATTGTCCGAGGCACTGAACTTTGGTATGGTAAAGCTATAAATTAATGTGATGTCCATTATATTATGATATTGCTTAACTTTATCAATAGTATCAAAACGGTTTCATTTTCTAATAAATTGACAAAACAAAAACAAAAAAAATAATATGTATGGTGGTGTGATCTTTGCTTGATTGAGAAGGAAAAATGGTTGTTTGATGACACACGAGAATGTCAGTTTCGAAGGCAAAATAATTTATGCTTGATGTCCTGGTATTGTTCTGAACTTGTACTATTACTGGTGCAGTGCTGATAAAGTATGTTTATGCACATTACAATTTTTGTTTTTCTCAAACAAAATTGAAGTATATTTGTGGATGTGATTAGTTTGCTCAGTATGCAAATCTGTTATAATAATAGATTGTGTGTGCACTGATACTTCATAAACTTTTATTATGAGGATTTAAAATATTTCTATAGTTCTTTTATGCATGAATCACACCTAAGTTATAATTGTGTGTTCTATGGGCATATAGGAAGAGCTTCTTGCTGTGAATAAGCTTTATCTTCTTGACTTCAGATAAAGGTTGTAATATTTCAGGCTGAGTCCATAGCAAGCTGGGAATATGATGAAGTAACTGACGTATCAGAGGAAAGCCAATCTCAGGCCAAGCCACAGTCTTACCACCTACATTATAAAGTGGCAGACACAACAGCTTTATTGTCAAACACATCGGTAAGTGAAGGAGTATAGAGTGAAGATATTTCAAGTATTTTTAGTAGGGATTTAGTCAGATATTCAAGCAATTAATTTGTTTGAAAAAAAAAGACTACAAACTGCTTTACTTTTGATGTGCAGAAAGTGTGATGGACATTAGGTTTTTGGAAATATATGATCAATAATAATTTTATTAATAGTCCAACTGTTCAGCTAGTGTAAAACTGCTATTTTCTTTTTTGTAGGTTGAAAGCCAAGGAACCTCATTATCTGGGAGTTTGAACGATCTTTCTATTAAAGAATTTGAGCCAGCGACTGCTAAGATGGATCCTGTTGAGATTACTACCTTGAATGAAAATGATTTTGAGCCAGAGTTAGAAGACAAGGTGAGTTGCAAAACCATGGCATTTGTAGTAGTAAATCATTAGGATGTCTGTCTCTTCTTATTCCCTTTTTTGTGGAAGCTGAGGGTTAGAGTTCTATTCACTAGATTTCTTCTTCTTCTCTTCTTTTCTTTTTTTTTTCTTTTTTTTTCTTCTTCTTCTTCTTTGTCTTATTCTTCTTCTTCTTCTTCTTCTTCTTCTTCTTCTTCTTCTTCTTCTTCTTCTTCATCTTCTTCTTCTTCTTAAGAAATCCAGTCCTAGGTTTTAAATTTATATTACTGAACTCTGTGACAAAGGGGATGAACACTAGTGGTTGACTTTTATATTTATATTTTATATTTATATTTTATATTTAGTTAGTACTTTGAATAATGTGAGTTATAGTATTCCAGTTTCCAAATATTCAGATGTTTTATTAATATCCAGTTCATTAGCACTGCTAGAAGTCTTTACAGCATTAACACTAAATTATTTATGCATAGCAACAATTTACTTATACACAGTGTCTGGAGAGAATAAGCAGAAAGTTGCCACTTACCTTTGCAACTTGGCTTAGATGAAATCAGTGTGAGACTATTTATAATACTTTGAAAGGTCTGATTATTATTAGCATGTAGATATATAATTCCTATTAAATGGAAACAAATATTATTTTTCCTGAACCCTCATGTTTGTGAATCTCTGAGATTCAGATGGGATTGTCCTGCGTATTACCTGTTGAGAACAATGCAAGGTTGGTGAGGATAACATCACAATGTTCATGTTTGATTTTTGTCTTTGCCCTTCCTTATTTCCACCTCATACTAGACAAGCATTTTTTGTCTTAACCCAGTCACAACAAGGTGGATATTTGCCTACTTCCACTCCCACTTGCAATATAGTAAGGGCGTGCAGCTCCCTTCTGGGCAATTTTCTGAGGCATGAGGTTGTAATGAATCTCTCAGAATGATTTTCACCCACCTTATTGACAAAAAGGTCTTGTATTTTCTTCTTCATTCTTTAAAAAAAACAATGGAACTACAGTGCCATTATATAAATGGAACTATATACATTGTGTATATATGGTTAAATTTCATGACATGAAGTGACATTATCCATTGTATGGGAAATATTCTCTTGACATGATTTGACATCATCTGTCATGAATGGGTTCTTATGAAGGTCTGCAGTTTTTAAATCATGTTTTGGATAGCCTATGTAAATTATTCAAGCTTTAGCAGAAATCATTGCATTGAGAATCTGTTGAAAGGGGGCATAAACATATGATGGCCAAAGCAGCTTCTTTTGGTGACTGAGTGTTCTGTAAACCATGCTTTACATATGTCATAGAGAGAATGTAATTTGTGATTGGTATTTTATTTGTTTATTTAATATCTATTTGATTATTCTATTATTTTAGTACAATTGTTATTTAGAACTACTGGGTATGAACTAGAGTAAATTTGGTTGTCAAAAACACAGGCAAGTGATATTGGATATTAAAGAATACCATTATTGGTTCAGTATCAATTATTATCCATCTGGTTATTAAGTACTAATGGTTCTTATATAATGTGTTGTTCTATTGCATTTTGCTATTTTTATTAGAATATTTTTGTAGGATTTTGGGCAAGCTTGTATCTTTATCTCTGTGTTAGGTAAATATTGCTATTTCCCAATCTTATTAATTTCATTTAAGTAGGGTACAAAGATTTTGTTTTTTAAACATTAGTGAATTTCTAGTATTTGCTCAACATTAAAGCACTGATTCACAGATTACTTTGTAATTATACTCTGAGATGTAGTTTGTGTTGCAGAGAGAATTTCATCATCATTCTTGCCTGTAATATCATAGTTTAGTTTTGCGTGTGTAAGTTTAAGAGTATAATTATATATGGATTGCAAAGAGCCATTATCTGGCATCATGCCAGTTATGCAATAAATGAGGGAGAGTTCACTTTTTTACCTGACCTTAGATAAGAAACATGAGACCCAGACCTGTCCCCAGTTGTATAATGATGAAGAAAATGGACACAAGTCATGATGTGCAGATATTTTTGGAATTATGTTATATATACAGGCAAAAATAAATGTTAAATCAATGTTTTTCTCTCTTGTGATACCTCACATAAATGGGCAGCAAATAAGATCTCAGTTATCTGGTTTAAGGTCCTAGTATTAATTATATCTATGTCAACAAAGGATAAGTACATACATTTTCCTTATCATTAGCAACTATTTTATTGAGGGAAATCGTATTTTCTTAAAATTAGGATTTATTGAAAATATGCCAGGCTTTTGCTTTGTTACCTTTAGCCCTTCCACAAAGGATTAAGAGTACTGGCCAAACAAGATTTACAAAACCCTTTTTTTTTTAATAATAGACTACCAAACTATGGATATATATATATATATATATATATATATATATATATATATTATATATATATATAATATATATATATAATATATTATATATTTTTTTTTTTTTTTTTTTTTTTTTTTTTTTTTTTTTTTTTTTTTTTTTTTTTTTTTTTTTTTTTTTTTTTTTTTTTTTTTTTTTTTTTTTTGCATTTACTGACAATGAAATTCACAAGGAATGGATCTTGCACATGTCATTTTTTCATTTTTTGTTGATTTATTACACACATTGTAAGGAATTTCTTTACTTCATGCATCATTTTTGTTGACATTTCGTATGCCTCTTATGCATTGAATTAAAAGCAAGTTATGCTACTTAACCTTTCCATTAGACATCCGTACATACAGTCAAGAAATTTGATCTATACATTTGTTATGTTGCATCATCTTACACACATTTTACAGTAATGTATCCATTGTATTGTATTGTAGCATTATCTGGTAATGGTTTGAACTGAATATTAAAACTGCATATGAATGTATGCATGTGACTAGAATTTTGTTTTATCATTGTATGGTTGATGTGTACCTTTAGTAGACAGTATTTTCATATTTGAAAAGATTCTGAATTCACAGATCATTACAAATATCTTAACAAGTATGGATGTTATCTATTTTTCATAGACTACATTCTTTAACAAACTTTGTGTAACATCACTTTATTCTCCCAGTAGAGATCTGTGAATTGCTTACCACTTGGCAAAGTTGTGATAAACCCTTAGCCTTAAATTTAATACATTTATAATGAATATCTGACTATAGTATTGTCTTCCTTTGTGCTTTCTCCATCCCACCTTCAGTTTTATGTCAAAGGTGCTTATGAAAACAAAAAACGTGGCTAATGCAGTGGGCTACATTTCCCATGAAATTATTAATGTCATGCTGAATGTTGTTCATGAACTGAAATTTGTTTTTCGTTAAGTACTAGTTCAATTAAACATGATTTTGGTTTTAGGGACTTGCAAGGGAATGACCTGGAGGGAGGCTTTTTTCCACAAAATTTAAATCCTTGGTCTTAAAAAAAAAGTAGTATGATCTTTAAAAATACAGAATTTTTTTTTTAATTTGAGATCTGAAAGTACATACATTTATAGCTTCTTATCATAACACTCACCATGACAGATTTTATAAAATTACATACCTTATGTGCATCTTGCATAGAAACAGACAAATTATGGTATAAGTAAAAGTGGTCATCTTTGATAATACTGAAGTTAGAAGACTTAAGTCCTTTAATTGAAATTCCAATTAATTTGATTTGTAGACTAAAACGTTTTGATTTACTGAAACAAAAAAAAAATACCAGCAGACAAAATACACACAAAATTTAAATGTAAAAGATTTACCCATATTACCTTTTGTTCCCTAGTAGGGAAGGTAGTTAACAAAGGTATAAAAGAAATCAATGTGAGATGTTGAAACTGAGATGTAGGAGCTACTATGAGAATATGAACTCATTAAATGGAAACAAAACAATAATTTTTTATGGAGGTTATGCTAAGACATTATAAAGTTTATTAATAGACCCCTTTAAGATTGTAGTTGTAATGTGTCAGAAATCCACAACAGTGATCTTTGACAGGTTTAATTTGTGTAATATATTCCTTTGTAGATTCAGTGCATGACATCTGCAAGGATGTTATTATCTAGCAATAGAGATAACAAACTTATGGCAGGTTCCACTTGAAGGGAATGTACAATACATTACACCTGATAATCTAAATTACTAATGACAATAACATAATCACTGACTGGATGAATACCTTATATCTTGGCCCATTACAATCACAGGGTGGTGAGGCCACTCAATCTGCCTCTCTTGACGGCCAATTGGATCCACCGTCAACTAGTGGTGGAGGTGGTGCCTCTGGTGGTGGTGGTGAACAGGTGAGCCAAGAACATGGGGAGGGAGACCAAGTAGAGGACCTGGATGAGAAGGACACTGACTATCTGCCAGGTCCCTCTCATGCTCCCCCTCCCCCTCACCTTGCTCCCACCTCGCCCCACCACCAAGGCCACCCCATGTTTCAAATAGGTGACGAAACGGATGAGGACGGCAATGCAGATCCACCTGTAAGATATTAATGTCCCGTCACGGTTGCTGATTATAATTTATGAGTTTATGCTTTGTTCACAAGTTTGCTGTGTGAAACTAGCGTTTTGCCTTGAGATGTGTGCTACCATTGCAAGAAATGCATCTCATTCATTTTCCAAGTTATATTAGGCAAGTAAAAGGCAGGTGTATAATTTTAAAAAAAGAAAAAAAAAGTGTGCTATGTATCTCCTTCAGTGATATGACAAAGCTTCTATAAGACAGGAGGTGCTCTTGTTAAATATGAAAGCACACTGGTTGTGCCTTGCCTTATCAATAAAAATGCACTGACTTTACCTTCCACTGTGTGACAAGACCAGTGCACTCTGTAAACTTTAGCATTTGGGCCTTTATTGCACATGGTCATGGGGCCTCATAACCATAATTTTATGCATGGTGTCCTGCTTTTCACAACTAAGAGCTGTGTGAAAAGATCTCTTAGATTTTACCTGTAAAAAAAATCCTTGTTACAACAGATTAAGAAAATAAGAATAGATTATTGGTTTTACAAATCATAACAGTAGTATAGTTAACTTGTAGGAGTAGTGCATTTATTGTGTATGGTAATTAGATTCTGGATCATTATTTCCTTGATTTTGATATTTTGCAAATAAATAGTTTTACCTTTACCATAAATTACAGTAGGAGAATTTAAGAGTTGTTGCTGCAGCTGCTTCCACCTTGTTTTAAATTTGATAATGTGTGAACAAATATATACTTTTGTAATTGGAATAATGAAAATAATAGTAATATGGAGCACTCACCTTTTTTTTGTATTTTGTTAACATTATTTTTGTATTTTATTTTCTCTATAGATGTGTCATCACATTTGCTGTATTATATCACTGAATTACTTTGTGTATCAGCATTCATAGATAGAGATCTGAATGAATTAAATAGTTACTTGTAAATTATTAACATCACAATCCTTTAAATGCAAATACTAAGAAAGATACTTGTTGCAAGTAGCTGTCTTGATTGTATTTTCAAAAAGAGGGGTAAGTGCAATATTTCATAACTTTTAAGATGTAAATATTTTGTACCAATTTATATATGTAAGCTGTTTTATGCCATTAACAGGCATTTGCCTCTTCATGATTGGTTTACATCATTAGTTTAGATTATAATTTCACGTTCTTGGGAGTTATTTTCTAAAATGTATCACAAACGTAAACAGAAACCTCAAAAAATTACATTTCCTAGTTGGATGCAATTATTTTCCGTAATTGATAGGTTGTAGGTGCACATTTTGATATGAATGGAGAGGATTAGTATCACATCTGATACAATTACAGGCTCTCAGCGAAATTGGTGGACCAGGTCCAGGCCAACCATTACCTCTGGCTAGGATGGCCAACAGCCCTGGCAGAGATGAGGATGAAGATGAGGAAGACGATGAAGACGATGATGACGATGATGTTCATGCTCCAGCGCCAGAAGGGTATTGACGATTCATTGCTGTTTGATAACTCTGAACGTTATCTGTCTTCTCTCTCTCTCTCTCTCTCACACACACTCACACACTCACTCACTCACTCACTCACTCACACACTCACACACACACACACACACACACACACACACACACACACACACACACACACACACACACACACACACACACACTCACACACACTCACACACACTCACACACACTCACACACACTCACACACACTCACACACACTCACACACACTCACACACACTCACACACACTCACACACTCACTCACACTCACACTCACACACTCACACACACACACACACACACACACACACACACACACACACACACACACACACACACACACACACACACACACACACACACACACACACACACACACACACACACACTCACACTCACACACACTCTCTCTCTTATGTAAGCTGGGTGAGGAGAACACATACGATTGATTCTCTGTTGCAGCAATTTATGGAGTCTTCATCCAGTGAGGCTGTGGAGGTCTTAGCTGTGTGCTCTCTGTTTTTACCCTTTTGTTCTTATCTTCTCTGCCTTCATCACCCTTGCTTATATTCACTGTTCCTTGTAGCAATATAGGCAATTCTGGATAATTACTCCATTTTTTTTTTTCTGCTGCCATATATTTTATACCCTTTAGAAATAGCTGTTGTTTTATTTCATTACTGATGTATGCCTTTTTTCTTGTCAGAGCATATGACCCAGCAGACTTTGAGCACTTGAATGTAAGTCCAGAAATTGAGGACCTCTTTTCATACATCACACGCTACACGCCCCAGGCCATTGAACTGGAGCATCGTCTTAGACCTTATATCCCAGATTATATCCCAGCTGTTGGGGATATTGATGCCTTCATCAAGGTATGACATAATTCTTGTTTTTTTGTTTTTTTGTTTTTGTTTTTTACTATCATTGCAGTAGTTATTTGACAATTTGGCAAACCAGAGAAAATCCTCTGAATTCGAAACTGATAGCTTTTAGCTAAGCAAAAAAGATGATTGAAGAATATTAAGAAAATTGTCATAGTAAGGAAATATAAATGTTTTACCAAAACAAAAAAAGATTAAAAAAAAAAAAATCTACAAGCTGCATCAATATCATATGTATATTCTACATCTCCATCTGTCTGTATGTCTTTATAGCTTCCACATTAACCATGTTGCAGATCCCACCACCAGATGGAAAACCAACTTTAGTCGGTCTAGAAGTGTTAGATGAACCAAGTGCACGGCAGAGTGATGCCACTGTCTTAGACTTGCAGCTGCGTGCTCTTGCTAAACATACAACTGCAAAGTCTGTGGTATGTAAATTGTGATGCTGGTGATTTCTGTCTATTTGGTAAAGCTCTTTCAGATACAGTATTAACCCTTTTGTCTAAGTATTCATCAGTTACAGTATTAACCCTTTTGTGTAAGTATTCAGTCTTTTGCCAATTCAGTAAATTGAATTCTTGCCATTTGTATGTTATCAGTACAGTAACATTTCCCATTATCTTCCTTTTATAGACGGTGAAAACAGTTGAGAATGCCGAAAAGAATACTAAAGTTATTGAGAAGTGGGTCCGTGATATCAGCGAGCTTCACAGAGCCAAGCCTCCACCAACTGTCCATTACAGCAAGTAAGTTTTTTCATGACTTGGTTTTGAAACCACCTCAGATAAAGTAAAAACAACAAAAAAAATCTGAATAGCAACTGTCAAAATAGAATAGTTTAGCTGACTTGATCATCACAAACCATCTTGACAAAATTTTCATCTAACAGACGGATGCCAGACATTGACAGCCTGATGCAAGAATGGCCAGGGGAAGTTGAAGACCTCCTCAAGGAAATCAATCTACCAACAGCAGCCCTTGAGTTGGACTTACCCTCTTGTGTAGACATCATATGTGGTACGTATATTGATGTGTGCGTAGAAATGGCATTCATAAACATTAATTTCCTTTGTCCTTATAATACTAGTCCTTTGCATCATTTATAAGAATTATTAGTAAGCTTTATCAGTTTAAAATGTTCTGCCAGGGCTGGCCATCTAAAAATGTGTTTTCTATGATTTTCTTGACTTATTTGTAGATTCATATTTCATACCATTTTATATTAGCAGGGTTACTAATTAGCATTTAGTATGTGTTATCATAAAAAAAAAAATAATAATAATAGTGGTAGAACTTTTATATATATATATAGTGATACCATTCATACTGGAATCTTATCTTTCCAGCTACTCTG
>NW_028234429.1:22502173-22532173 GCF_977035675.1 Penaeus japonicus | reverse complement strand
CATACAATATATTGACAATAATCAGTGTCACACACTACTTACTTACTTATTATGTTTTCATTTATTTATCTATCCTCAAAAAGAAGCAGTTGCCAATTATACTTGAAGGAAATATACTCTATAAAGTTACTGTTACAACACTGTAACATTAATTACTAAGTCTTTTTTGAAAAAAAGAAGTATTTCAATGTTAAAAATGACCAAAGTTATTCTTAAACTGGTGATTTTCATGGTCTTTACCCCCTCCTAGATTCTAAAATCATTTTTACCTTTATTCTCTCCATGTATTTTTGCACTATCATGACAACTACACACATTGCTGTGCTCCCAACTAAGATACGCAAATGTTAATCTTTACTAAAATTTATGGGCAACTTAAATAATGATATAAAAAATTTCCACAAGTTTGAAATTTATTACTCTCTGCCCTCTTTATCAAGAGGTGACATACATTTCCCATACTGTTAAAAAGAATCCTGTCAGTCACTGGATGAAGGAGGCACAGCAGTACATTTGCTCAGGTAAGGATGCACATGGACATGACCACACTGTTTCTACCATGGACAGACATTACAAGTTTCCTTTGGTGAGACTTAAGAATCTAATTCATTGAAAACAACACAAAATGCTACATTAGTTCAGTCAGGTCCCATTTGTCATTACTGTACAAAAAAGTAACCCTTTTTATTTTTTTTTTCTCCTTGCAAAATTTACGAATTACAAAATATGATTCAAAACTTGGGGAAGTCAAAATGACTTTTTTTAATACAAGTGGCCATATTCAGGTCAACCACATATGAGCACAATGGTTGCTGTTGGGATCTGTCACAACGTTAATGGTCGTGTTCGCTATGGCAGATTCAGTTATTGTGGTTGTAGTGGAGAGGGAATAGCAGCGGCGACGATGTTGAGGGTGGCTGGTATTATGGTGAGGATTGTAATGGAGACCGTTCTGGTGAAAGTGTTGCCGTCACGATGTCATCATTTCACTTCCACTACTGCCACTACTGCTAGTCACTGGTCCCTTGAGTGAGTCATTGATATCACGGCGGAACACAGACAAATTCTGAGTAAATCTGGAAAGAGGAAGAGCAAGTTCTGTGAACACAAAGAATACATTCATAACGCATTATTTCTCTTGTCTTACCTTCTCAACTTTTAATCTATCATTTCAAGTGCAATAAATATGAACAGAAATCAAATGAGAGAGAGAAAAAAAAATTCTTGGATACAATGGAACAAAATATGTTTTACCAGTTTTTCTTTTAATCAAACTTTTGCATATGCATCAAATTCTAAAAACTACTTTATGGTACAACTCACTTGTCTCTATTCTTAGTAAGGAGGTTTGGCTCAATGCCCTCCATCAGACTATCAAACCACTGGGCCATTGCTCCTTGCTTGTCTGGCGCTTGTTGACTGATAATTTGCTGCCTCAGTTGTCCAAAATACTGCAGGAATTGGAGAACTCGTTAGGAATGCCCTACCTTTTATTCCAATTTGAATCTGTGCTGAATGCTTTATGTACTATATCATTTTCTTATATATCCAGCTTTTAAGATTTAGGCAATAAGTATTGAACATAAAATAATCATCATAGACAGACACTTTGAAACATGACCCAAGCAAACAAAAAATTTACCTCATTGTTCAATAAAATGAGTGGTAACAGTGGACGGGACATGCTCCACTGATTCCTACAATCCTCAAACATGATGATGTTAAGGACAGTGGCAAGCATTTGCTGCAGGATGGATGGTTGGTGTTTCATAACCCTTACTAGAGCATCTGATTCCAGGTCCACTGTACCTTTTTTGCCTGCAATGAGATATGTTTAGTGGAGGGGCCGTACAAAGATATGAACCTCCCTTACTCATGTGTTATAACTGGAAATTCTGCTCTACATTATCCTTGACATGATGACAAATACTAAATATACTGACATTATGGTCTTAAACTTTTCATGGTGCTAATAATCACGGTGAATAAATGTTGGCAAACAAAATGGAGAAACCAGTACTTACTCTTGCTCCATACATAAAAAGCAGTGACATTAATTTACAGCTGTGCACTTTTTTTCATACTCAATCTTCCACACACACCTTTTAAACTTTTATAAAGTAACATCAAATTAAAACACATTCCTATATATCATTTTACTATATCTCTTCCAATGGTTCTTTGTGTTCCATTTTGGTCCACAAATATATATGAACTTAATTACCTGAATTCAAAGACACCCCTCTACAAACATGTATACAAATACAAAGACACGCACACTCATACGCACACACACATATATTAATGTCATTCTCTGATACTATCTATAATTTCTCAAGGCCCAACTTTTGAATAAGGGAGGTTTAAAGATACTGCACAAGACCAGTGACAAAATAATAATTGACAGCAGCAAAAACAAAATCAAAATATGCCCATGTTACCAAAAGCCCCCCTCAATAATCCTGTTGACCTGCTTACAAAGGTTATGCTTACAAAAATGTTATAACCATGATATACAGAAGCAGTTACTCCCTTTAACTTCAAGAACATATCATATCCACGACGTGCTAAAAACAAAACAACAATATTTAACTAAAGAGTATTAATCCTATGGAAAAGTATTCATAGGAAAAAAGGGACCATGGGGATAGGTTGATAATTAAGACTACTTGAGACACTCCTGCACTGAAAGGAAGAACAAGAGCATTTGGGATTTACTTTGAGCAATGTGCTTTGGTCCTCAAAACAAAGGTAATATTTGACCAAGAGAAACACTGGTTCTTTCATTCCTAAATCAAATAAACTCAGATACCAAAATACAAAAACACAGATAACCAAAATAGCAAAAACAAGGTAACTAACCTACAGCCCTTGTACTGAAATATTTAAAAGAAAAAGTTTTGTAACACATAAGGTGCAATAAATAAATCATAACTGCATATTACATACATATCAATGATATTTCTAACTGGACCACACCATAAGCAAAGCCATCAGCAGATACACAAGCAACATCAATATACACCACTGCTGAAACTTGTACTTACTCTTCTGATGTAAGCACTTGAAGAGGTAAGTAACAATGTGGTCAAGGGTCGCACAGCAGCCAGTGCACACCATCGTATCTGCAATGGGACAAAGGAGCACATGCAAGTCTTAGTCTAAGGTGGAATAGAACCTTTTACTTACTTTTCTGATGCAAAAGTTTGTACAGGTATGTGACCACATGGTCCAATGTTGCACAGCAACCACTGCAAACCATTGTATCTGAAAAGTACACAATATGGTTAGTGACTATATAAAATCATTTTTTGACTGTTGTTTATTTTTGTAACTAAAGCTAAATATTTCACTGTGTAATTTGTTTCTTTTACAAGACGCACAACAATTTCATTGGAGATGGTCAATTCATTCACGCAGATATACAAGATACTCAATTGACTTAAAATATACTACAAATATCACAACAAAACCAAGCTTGTCCACTCAAGAAGACAGAAGAAAAAATCATTTATATATAAATATATCCCTCTTTCAATAATTTCCCAAAACCATTACTGACTATGTCTTCTCCTGTTGCCTACATTTCTGTCTGCTTTCTCATACAAACTCCAAATCTAAATGTAATTCATGACCAACAGTGTATTTCCATGAAGGATTGTATTGTTTCCGCAACAGCATCTTCCTTAACCCATTCACGCCGGTTGACGTGATAGCACGTATTGTGGTTTTCGTGTCAGACGCCCTGGACGCGCTATGAGGGGAAGCCGCGTGCTTGGGTAGAGCGAGCGGGCAACCCAGGCTCGCGGCTTGTGCGCCCGAGAATCTCGAGGCGTTAGGCTTATGCGTTCGAGAACCTCGGTATTGCGACCGTGCAAAGCCGGAAAGGCCCCGGCGTGAGTGGGTTAATACAAAATTAAATTCTGAACTTTCCCAAAACTTAAACTTTCGTATCAAATGATTAAAACATTTATGGGCAATTTCATCAGAATATTCTAAGATAAATTAAACATTTCAATTTTTAGCCTTTTATAATGAATACGTTCTTTCTTTTTTTTTTGTATAAACATTTCTTGAAACAAGCAAAATAACCCTTCTTTCAGATGTATTCTGAAAGAAATATAACAGCTTACACTTGGTTTAAGCCATTCTCTACTCAGTGAAGCTAAAAACATTACAAAGCACAAATTGCTAGTCAGAAACAATGCTTTCATGCATTATATTGTCAACAACACTACATATCGAAGATTAACCCAAAAACATGACACATCTTAATTTCAACATCTCACTACAATAAGGAAAATAGTAATAACTAAAATGAGGGAACATTTTGTAAATTACCCCTTAAATGAAATTTTCACTTCCAATTTTTTGCTGTGATGGGGATACTGATCAATTTTAAAATGAGGGGAAACCAATAAACACTTCTAATGAAATATTAAGATCTATTAACTAAACAAAGTATAGCAGGAATGGTATTTCAGCATACTGGTAGATAGCCCAGCCAAAAACCTAGTATCATATTGAGACGATTGCTTCACTGACACAGGAAAAGAGGCAGATCAAAGTAAAATGCCAAACACCAAATTATAATTTTGTCATTAATGTTTCTACTTTGGTGTGTGTGAGGATAATGATTTAAATTAATTACTGTTAACCATAGAACTCAATAAACTGCAAAGAATGACAAAAATACAGAGGTTCAAGAACCTAAATTGTTCTTGTTGGAGAACAAATTTCTCACACTATAGAGTACACCGGTTTCTTTAAAACAATGCATAGCAGAGCCAAAAACTTCAGGACTATAGTAAGTACCATACTGAGACAGCTGCTCCCTTGACATGGAGGAAAAAAGGCTAGATCACTGTACAATGCTAGATACTTAGTGCCAAGTGTCATTAGTCTTTTTGTTTTGGTGTGGATTGGGCTAATGATCCCCAAAAGGTGATATCAACAATAATTCTCAGGAAATTCAGTAGAACAGCTACAACAGGAGGTTCAAGATAATTAATTGTTTGTGTACAAAAAAAAAAGAGAAGGGAGTAGGGAGGGAGGAGAGAGGAGAGAGAAGAGAGAAGAGAGAAGAGAGAAGAGAGAAGAGAGAAGAGAGAAGGGAGAAGGAAGATGGAGGGGGAGAGGGGAGGAAGAAGAAGAGGAGACAGAGGAGGAGGAGGGGGGGTAAGGAGGAGGAGGAGGAGGAGGAGGAGGAGGAGGAGGAGGAGGAGGAGGAGGAGGAGGAGGAGGAGGAGGAGGAGGAGGAGGAGGAGTAGAAGTAGGAGTAGGAGGAGGAGGAGAAGAGAAGGAGGGGAGGGGGGAGGAGAGGAGGAGAAGGAAGAGAGGAGGAGGAGGAGGGGAGGAAAGGTGGAGGAGGAGGAGGGGAGGGAGGAGGAGGAAGTGGAGGAGGATAGGGGGAGGAGTAGGAGAGGGGGGAGGAGAGGGGGAAGAGTAGGAGAGGGGGGAGGAGAGGGGGGATGAGGAGGAGGAGGAGGAGAGGGGTGATGAGGAGGAGGAGAGGGAGGAGGAGGAGGAGGAAGGAGAGAGAGGAAGAGGAGGGGAGGAGGAGAGGGAGAGAGGAGGAGGAGGAGGAGGAGGGGGAGGAGGAGGAGGAGGAGGAGGAGGAGGAAAGGAAGGAGAGAGGAAGAGGACGGAGGAGGAGGAGAGGGCGGAGGAGGAGGAGGAGGAGAGGGCGGAGGAGGAGGAGGAGGAGAGGGCGGAGGAGGAGGAGAGGGAGGAGAGAGAGGAAGAGGGCAGAGGAGGAGGAGGAGAGGGCGGAGGAGGAGAGGGTGGAGGAGGAGGAGAGGGAGGAGAGAGAGGAAGAGGAGAGAGAGGAAGAGGAGAGGGGGGGAGGAGGAGGAGGAGGAGGAGGAGGAGGAGGAGGAGGAGGAGGAGGAGGAGGAGGAGGAGGAGGAGGAGGAGGAGGAGGAAAGGGAGGAGGAGGAAAGGGAGGAGAGAGAAGAAGAGGACGACAAGGAGGAGGAGGAAGAAGGGGAGGAAGCCATTTAGAAATGGGATAGGGGGGGGAGGGTAAGAGGATGGTGGAACAAGTGGTAGCAAAAAGAGGAATAAGAACAAATATGCTGATCATTTAAGTGTTGGGAAAAGGAGAGAAGCATTCTCAATTATCAAGAAAAATATATTCTTGTGCAAATTCATGAAGTCTTTGTTTTCAAACCTAACCTAAATCATGGATAGGATGAAGAGTGGATTGAAGCATCCATATAAGACACATCCCTTCAATTACGATGGAATCACAGAATATCATATCTAAAAAGGGGAGCGCTCACTTGTACCTATATTACATATGTAATAATACTTGTAACAAATCCTTATAAACCCATTACTTATAAACCACTAAACAATACTATCATCTACATTCACATAAAAATTAAAAAATACTCTTCGTGCAAATGTTTTCTGTAGCTACATCTCACAACACGTCATTCCAAAAATCTCTTAGTATCAATCCTCCTCACTCAAACTTTGTTTTAGTTTGGGATAGCACACACAGGCCTATGGGATAAAAGTAAAATGTTATGGGAATTCTGAAGAAAACAAAACTGAACCAAATTAATACATAGCTGCCTCATCAATAAATTCTTGTCGTTCCCTTACCATAAACAGGATCTGTGTGTTAGAAATGAAGATCATTAGCATGTACCTCTCAATTAGTCATAGATAAAACTACAAAATCTGTATCTGCCCCAAAAAGAGAAGTGTGTGAAATGTATCACCATGAAAACCTGCAAGTGCGTGTGTCTGGAGTACACTACATTCGCAACCTACAGTTACGTGCATAGATAATTTTTACACCAATTACCTAAAATAGAGAGAAAGAAAGAAAGAGTGAGATGGAAAGAAAGATGGAAAGATAGAAAGATGGAGAGAGAGAGAGAGAGAGAGAGAGAGAGAGAGAGAGAGAGAGAGAGAGAGAGAGAGAGAGAGAGAGAGAGAGAGAGAGAGAGAGAGAGAGAGAGAGAGAGAGAGATAATAAGATACAGAGAGAGAGAGAGAATAAGAGACACAGAGACAGTGAAAGAATAAGAGACAGAGAGACAGAAAGGACAAGAGACAGAGAGAGAGAGAGAACAAGAGACAGGGAGAGAGAGAGAACAAGAGACAGGGAGAGAGAGAACAAGAGACAGAGAGAGAGAAAGAGAATAAGAGACAGAGACAGAGAAAGAATAATAGACAGAGACAGAGAGAATGAACAACAGAGAGAGAGAGAGAGAATAAGAGACAGAGAGAGACAGAGAGAGAGGAGAATAAGAGAGAAAAAAATATGAGAGAGAGAAAGAATATGAGAAAGAGAAAGAATAAGAGAAAGAGAAAGAATAAGATTAGAAAGAGAAAGAATATAAGAAATTGAAAGAATAAGATTAGAAAGAATAAGAAAAAAAAGAATAAAAGAGAGAGAGAGAGAGAGAGAGAGAGAGAGAGAGAGAGAGAGAGAGAGAGAGAGAGAGAGAGAGAGAGAGAGAGAGAGAGAGAGAGAGAGAAGAGAGAGAGAAAGAGAGAAAGAAAAAGAGAGAAAGAGAGAGAAAGAGAGAAAGAGAGAAAGAAAGAGAGAAGAGAGAGAGAGAGAGAGAGAGAGAGAGAGAGAGAGAGAGAGAGAGAGAGAGAGAGAGAGAGAGAGAGAGAGAGAGAGAGAGAGAGAGAGAGAGAGAGAGAGAGAGAGAGAATTGTTATACTAATTAACCTTCCTCATGAATACTTGCATCAATACTTGCATCATCTGACTTGCATCACATACAACTGAAAAAGTGACAACCAATAATGGGGTTATATAACTAAGCTTTATGTCATAAAATTGGCACCTCAGATTACTAAGACTGTTTGGTCAGACTATAATTATCCCCTTTAGCCTGCATACACAAAAAGAAACTTAAGTTGTGGTTTAAAAAATGAAAAACGGCAAAGTAACTGGAAAATTGCATCTGGAAAACAAAAGAAAACAAAAAAAAATCTGAAAAGTAAAATCAGAATCAAACAAAATCTGTAAAAAAGAAAAAAACATTAATGTTAAAAAATTATGATACTCATTATTTCTCAGTTATAGATTTTCTCTTACCTTTTCTTTGGCCAACTTTCTCAAAATCAATAGATTTCTTTGAGAGCCTACCTTCAGCAATATTCAAAAGAAACAGCTAGTATGTGTAGTGTAGTTACTAGATATATAATTAGCAAAGCCTATGACTCAAAACCATTGGACAATGACACTTAAAATTGCCCTTTCTTCAGCCCTGATCTTTGAATCACCTCAGGCCACTCCCCAAGGCCTGGTTGGCTTTAAATGATTTTTAATGGAACCATAACTAGATCATAACACCTAAAAAACTTCTAAGATGTTCATACACTATTGCTGACTGAAAAAATAAATAAATAAAAAGGATCTAGAAAAAAATACTCTAGGTCTAGCTCCCCTAGTCCCCAAGGGAGCACACCGAGGCCTGGCCAAACAGGCCAAACCCCTGAGTATGATCCCAGAGTCAGGTAAAACAAGAGGAACCTCAGCTTACATAAAGAGAATTAGCCAAATTCATTAAACTTATTAAACAAAAGAAGTGGAGGATGAGGATGAGGATATTCAAGAGGAGGTGGAGGAGAAGGTGGAGGGAGGAAGGAAGGAGGAAGGAGGGAGGAAGGAAGGAGGAAGGAGGAAGGAGGAAGGAGGAAGGAGGAAGGAGGAAGGAGGAAGGAGGACATAATGGTAATAGGGGGGAAGGAAAATGGAAGCATCTGAGAGGATGGAAATAATGGGCAACGAGGGGGAGAAGGAGGCGGCGGCAAAAAGAAAAGATGATCTATAAGAATACATATTTTTCTTTACATCCAACAAATATATACAAGTCAAAATAATCATAACAATTTCCTCCGTTCACTTTTACAATGTATACAAACTGCGACACAACTATGATAGCTATTAACTCTTCAGTAAAGCATCTGAAGCCAATATACAAGGGAGTCAAATACATAACAATGGAATTTCATCCTGTTTTTTCTTTAGTTCAAAATACTTCAAACTACTATTCTGGCTGAGCTAAAACAAATAATTTCTGCTCTCTGCCTCCCACAGGAACTTACGTTCAGCCGACGGGTTCAAGTACTGAATTGTGGGCGGAGTTTTCCCAGCCACAGTGGAGTCTGAGCAGAATATTTAAAACTATCAAATTCAGTTTACACAGACTCCCCTGCTCTTAAAATGTTTAATTTATGTTGCCTTAAGGTATTCAAGGTTCTTCTGAAGAAAGAAATAATTTCAGTTCTGCTTTATCCTCCTTCCAATAAATAAAAAGCTAGTGTGAAGATTTTCGAATTCAAAAAAGAAATGACCGATATATTTCAAAACTGATGAGAAAAAAACAATCCAAATAACCGGTTCTAGACAAACACTGTAATGCTATATTTGCAAATGCTCCAAAAGCATGTAGAGGCAAGACTTACCTATAGCTGACAGTCCTTCAGAGATGGAAGAGAGGATATAGAGAAAAACGTTGGGTTCTAAGGTTGATAAGAAATTCATGTGGTCCTGAGCAAGACATTCCAGTAGCACATAATATGTCTGGGATAGCTTTGGGTAAACCTGCAATGAAAAATCATTCATTAAGTCTTTTTTTTTTTTTTCTTGACCTTAACCTGTATTATTGGATTATAATCTGGTGTAACCAAATAATCAAACCTAGTTACCAGTGAAAAATTTGTATCTCCTGGATGCATTTTTAATGTAAAATTGACAATATATGAACACTGATGTCACAAAACATTAGCAATTTTAAAAGAGAATGCTCCTTTAATCACTAAAATCTTTAGCTTTCTATACCAACACTTAAACCGATAATGCTAGGGTGTTTTTGGCTCAGTCAATCATAATGCCATGACGTGATATCACGTCACCCATTGTTATCGAGTTAATTATCATATATCAAATTAGAACTTACCAGGAGATCAGACTGTGGTATTGAGAGTAGCAACTTGACAAAGGTGTGTAGGGCTGAATCCAAGGCGTCATCACCATAGAGACGGAATACTCCGAAGTTGACGTAGTTTCCACAGAGTGCCGCCTTGAGCATTGAGAAGCAGATGCTTATACCCTTCAGCCTCATGGGATACATCTGATCTTTTGGAATGTTGTCCCCCTGGGCTAGGATTCTTGAACCTATGGGATTCATACATATTTGTAAATAAATACATGATTTATAGAGTGAAGAAATTGTGGTCACTTGAAAGTCAGGGTTTTGCCTTAACCCCTTCACTACGGGCAGTAGAAAACACTCCTCGTGCCGTATCCGAGCTGCCGGCGCGCGCCAAATTTTAAACGTCGCTACTGAATATGACAAGTTTTAAGCCAAAACCTCAACATGATCATCATGTGTTATATATCAAAATATGCATAATTAACCTCTTCCCCCATATGCATGTGACAAGTTATTTACATGGGTTGGGAGGAAGATGGAAAGAGTGACCTTGGTGGGAGGCCTCACTCAGATGACCAAAGAAAACGATTGAAATAGTAAATGGTAAACTAATCATAATGTGTTTAATATTTTTACATAATGTTCCATAAATAAATAATAAAAGGATTGCTAGCAGGGCCCATCAATGCCTCCCCTGGTATAAGTGAATCCCACTCTTATGTAATAAATTAATAATAATGAAAGTCAAGTAATATATCGTATCATATCCGACCTCTATTCTGAAAGATCTCGTATAGTATCCGGAAGAAAGAAAACTCAATTCCACCAGAACTGAGCCATGACGCAGTATGCGCGTCCTCGGATTTGACGCGAGCGCTGCGAGGACGCAGTATACGCGTCCTCGTGTTGAAGGGGTTAAAAAGAAACTCCTTTTAAATACCTACATAATGCAAAGAAAATTATCATAGCCTACACTACAACTGGAGTGTTTTAAAAATATATGATAGAAAAAAATAAAAACTGACAAATGTTCTTCTCATTCCATAACTCAAATGACCATTCACAGCCTAAAATACAATAGGCTACAAGAGAAGAGATTTGATGTGACAAGATGAAAATGAAGAGTATGATTTGTCAGGTCATTACAATGAAAATTAATGCCTCAAAGACAAATCTTCTTTATGAAGGAAGGAATAGTGTGTCTAAGTGAGTAAAAATCTTGTCTATATCTTACCATATGTACAAATGACTTTGCTAGCCTCACGGAAGAGCAGGATACCATTAGGTGAGGAAACATCAAATTGAAGTCTCTGAGATCTGTTCTGCACCAACTCAGCAAAGAGTTTGAGCACTGGGGTAGTAATCTGGGGGTCGTGACTCCAGATTTCAACACCTCTAACCAAAACACCAGTATATGTAGGGTAACTGTTCACAAAGTTAAGGAAAATAATGAAATGATTAATTACTCATTAACTCCCTAAAGACAGATGACTTGACATTTATGTTATGGCTTAGCCTCGCTCATCTTGGCATAGCAGCTGGTCGCCATTTCAGCTAACAAACAGCATGCAGCATTAGGCCTGCTCATTTGAAATACCCTGGCATAATGTCCAGGAAGAGCCAAAACTGCCTATCATTTATAATTGGTTCCTATCTCATAAGAAATGTGAAAAAATGTATATCAATATCAATAAAATAATAATGATAATAAACCTATGAACCTTTCATATAAATAGCATATTACAATATGAAAAAGGATACATCCAGTCAAATAACATCATATATGATGTCTTCGTGTTGAATGCATAAGCTAGGCCTCTTAAATCCCTTGCAAGACCTATCAATCCCTTCTTGGCTTCCTCTGCTTGGAACACCGGTGTCTCTGCTTGAGCCAGTAACCTTCCAACACTATCAAATGCACCTGGAATAAAAGAGCACATAACATGTTACTTATAACAAAGAAATAATAACAAAAAATAAATAAATACTCATGTTTTCTGGAGGCAGCTAATGTATTCATAGTATTCTATAATTTTTTTCTTTACTATAAACACCAGCTAAACTTTCTGTGTAGTAGTACATGAAACTTCAGCAAAACATAATTAAAATGAAATATACTTACTAGTAATGGGCACCATAAACTGTGTAAACTTCTCTTCATCTTCACCCAGCTCCACCATCAACAGCCGCCCAAGTGATGTGTAAAACAACGTCCGACTTCTCATCTCCTGCACAGACACGCCCACCCCCAGGAATGGGAAGTGTTCACTCTGCAATAGTGAACAAATAACAAAGATATTGATATTCCATATATGACAGATTCCAAATTGTTCTGATTACAAGGAAATGAAGGCAATGACATATAAAAGTGGAAACCTTCATTATTTCAATAGTAGTTCATAAAAAAAAAATAAAAAAAAATAAAGTGCAAATATATAAACAAATATTACAATATATAGTACAAAATATAATATAACACTACCCATCACTTTAGCTTATTGGAAAGCACCAACACAAAGCAAGATAGTGAAAACAAACAATAAAAGCTTGAACAAACCTAATTTTCCCATGAAAAGATGACGTGTATATATGCTTTAGGTCAAAATGATGGAAAATTAAAAAAAATTAATATACATGTAAACATAAATGATTTGTTTTCACTTTAGCTTCATAGCAGCAAAAGTGCACCCAGTTAGAGGAAATGTTCCATGATAGGTTCAGGTTAAGTGGCTTTCACTTACATTTTGAGGACCAGACTCTTTAAGCACTCTGAATTCTCTCTGAAAAGTCAAAAAATTATTTGGCTTGTTTGTGACTAACTGTAGCAGTCTCATGACCTTCTCCCAAGTATTGCGAAAAATAAAAATACAATGCATAAAGAAACAAAAAATAAATAAGGTAAAATATTCAAATCATAGGTAAAAGCAAAACTCAAATAAAAATATTTTCTGGTAATAGGAAACTAAATATCTAACAAAAAATGCAAAAGAATAAATCTTATATCATATAAACTCATATGTTTCATGAGAAATTGTTTCCAATCTTTAGCAAATGAATCTCAAGGTTGCTAATCAATAGTTTCAAACAAAAACATAACAAAACAAATAACAACAAAAAATAACATTACATTCACATTTGTTACCACAAACAAATCAGTGTGCAAAATGCCTAGTTATTTTTTCTGGGTTGCAATATTTTTGTTAGACTTAACCCACTTACGACGGGGGCATTCCAGCCTTGAATGTCCCAATGCCGGGGCGTTCGAATTATTAGGCCTAAATCAATTAAATGGCTGGCACAATACTGTGCCGCCCGGCCACTGGGCTTTTGAATGCACGGTACAGTACTGTACCACCCGTCCAGAGAGGGTTAATGGGTTTAATGTTTCATGTGCAATCTTCAAAATCAACATGAATAACATTTTGTATCTTTAAATTTATTTTATCTCATTTTTTTCTGTTTTCATTTCCTTTTCCCATTTCCCTCTTTTCTCTATTTTTTCTACTGTTTTGTTTCCTCTCCCTCCCCTTCTCCTTCTCTCTTTTTCTGCCATTCACTCCCCCACTAGCTCATACTCTCTTGCTACTGCTCACTCTCCTTATGGCTATTACTCATTCTCTTGATCTTTTTCTCCCTACCCCTTTACCCTCCCTATTCCCTTCTCTCTCCCTTCCCTCTCTCCTAATCCCATTTCCTCTCTTCTTCTCATACAAGTTTATAGACTTAAAATCTATTTTTTTATTTAATCAGATTAGCATATTAATCTTATTAAAAACATTATTCTTTTGAAATACAGAAAACATTTAACAATATCCCTTAGCCATCTTCAATAACATACAAAAAAAAAATATAAATAAATATTCAATCAAGTTATCCTTTTTCAATCTAAGAAAATATTTAGCAAACACCTCACAAAGGGATAGGGACAGATAACCCATTAAGGACTGGCCTATGCAATTGACATGGGGTTGCCTTTCAGTAGGTTTGATAGAACAAGGAAGACTCAAAACCATTTTTTCTGCCCAACTCAGGTTCATTTATACATTAGAGTCCTGAAAATATAACCTCTATTCATGGAACTAGTGTGTGGTTGACAAAACCTTTTTATTGTAACAAAGAAAAATAAAATATTTACTATTAACTCCTTCTCCTCCTCAATCCAAGTGCCACTCTGCAAAACAGCCAAATTCGCAGTGGCACCTCATATGCCTTGCATATGGTAAAAAATGCTCATGCCATCAATGGGTTGCCTCTATCCTCAATGGTTTAATATGGACCCTAACCCAGTGACTTATCACTCTATGTCTGGCAACTGCTGACACTTTTAATAATAAATGCAGTAATGATCACATAATCCTCATATAAATAGAATGCAATATTATGAAAAGATAAACAAAGATCTCTACTGCTAAGTCTGATTTCACCATCAGTGTAATTTAAAAAATTGCAATGACAGGGTGAACCTTTCTTTGTTTTTTTTCAATAAGAAAATACTTAAGAATTTTCATGATACTTATGCCATTAGTGGCAAGAAGCAGCCTATGTGCAAAGCAAGAAAGACGAGACAAGTTTGAAATTAACTAGAAAAAAAAAATCTGTATAATCATTAAAATATATGAATTGTTGTACAGGTTTTCCAGTGAAAATAAATAAGAACATTTATGATAAATATCATTTCACCAAATTTTATTATCCCCAGTTCCCGGTATTAGACCTCACATCAAGTAAACTGTTCCAGTCACTCAAGTCATAACATGAGCTTTCACATTATTTAAAAAGAGAGTAGTCTTCAAAGCCATTCACAACTGATAAGCATAAATGAATTATCAAGTAAGATAAAGTCACTTGGCCCTTGAACCTCTTGTGCATAATATCACATCAGTCTCACAAATTCAAAGGTTGGATGAAATAACATAAAAGAACAACCGTGCACGCAAACAGATGATTTTACTCACCGTGTGATTGTTCAGCATGAACTGAACCTCCTCAAGTTTCACAAGTTTACGCACACTATTGTAACTGATGGAAAGGTCTGACAAAAGCGTTAGGGTTCGAGTCAAAATCTGCTCACAGTGGCCCCAGTACTTCAAGTTAGTGATGCTGAAACAAGAATTAGGGAAAATAGTTAACAAATCATTCATAATCTGAGGCAACCTATCATCATTAACAACATGCACCATTTCGAAACTCTGACAGTGAAGGAAACTTACATTTTTCTCACAAAAACAGCTAAGACCATAGATTCATCATTCAGCCCAAGTATTTCTGAGAGGCGGCGATAAAACTTGGAAGTTTTGTGGACCTGATCACCAACATAAATCTTGCGGAACTGCTCAAAAAAAGAGATTGTGGCTAACTCAAGGCGTTCACATCCTCCTTGTGGTAGACATGAGTCAGTCAGGTTCATTAGTTGTAGTACTCTGTAAAGATATAAGAAATTGCATTACTTTCAACTTGACCTGGTAATTTAAATGGCTATGATAAAATATTGAATTTCACATTAGCTCTAAATATTTGCATCCTTATAAATGATTACCTGCAAACTAATTCTCCATCCATTGCATCATGATCATCACTAGTGTTGAAGGACACACGACCACCTATTGCTGATCCAATCATATAAACCAGCCATGTCAATTGTCCTTTAAAGAGAAAAAGATATATAAAATCATAAAATATTTATGATAATAAATAGTAATAATAATAATGATGATAATAGTAATAAAGAAAACAAGCTCGACAACAAAACTTATCATTAATTTGAGAAGTAACATCATTTGCTATTTTAACACCTGTAACTTTTACCACTTTACTCTAATACAATATTACCTTCTAAGATTGCCATTTCCTCCATGGAGTGCTGCTGTGAACGGTTATTCATTCGTGCAGATATATGTTCCTGGTATCGCTGGGCTGTTTGTTCAAACAACTGCACCAGAAGTGCACAAGTCTTTGCATACTCACATCGGCCAATTGTTGATAGCTGTGAAAATATTTTGGCTTATTGTTTTGTCATATCAAATACAAAAAATAAATATTTTCCATTATCATAACAAATGTTCTAGGAACTATGGTTAAATGAAGCTATTTCTATATCAATAACATTACCTTCAAATCAAAGATTACATGGTACATCGACTTTCTATGCTTTGCTTATTTATAGCAACATGGCTTAACCCATTCACGCCGGGGCGGAATTTCGCCTACTCCCGATAACGCCGGGAAGATTTCAAGCGCGCAACCGTTCGTGCCGGGGTGTTTTCCCGCTGCGCGCGGTCGCTCTGACGCTCGCAGAGCGTTTTTCACCCACCCTATCCTTATGGTTTGCGTGATTGCGTCTAAAGTGTAATCATGTGTAGAAAGTAGTGCTATGTTCAGAGGATGTATATCAGTCGAAAAAGATGTTATAGCACTGTTTTTTTAGTGTTATTCTATTGAACTTTTTCCATATTCTTTACTCCTATGTTGTAATACCAATGGGAAGTGGAAGCATTCTTCTAGTGAGGTAACAAACATAGTTTTTTTTTTCAATTTTTTTTTTCTTCCTAAACGAAAAGAAAGAGAATATGAACAACCATACATGTGCATACAAGTGAATGCAAGTAACAGCAATGTTTTTTCAAGTGTCATTTTCTTTTAGTGGGGCAACAAAAAGATGTTATATAATTTTTTTTTTTTTTTTTTTTTTTATTCCTCGGCCAATTACAATTGATTTTACGATAGTCTTTCGACTCAGATCATCATATTCAACAAATCAGAAACAGAAATCACCATGCCGTAATCAAGATTACGTATGTACCTGAGACGTCATTCATATTACGTTATATCCCATTTTCTACTATTTAGAAGGATAAACTAAAGTAGCTAAGACAAATCAAGTATGAAAATCGAATTGTACTAAGAATAATCTATCATTCTAATGCGGACGTTTCAGCACGTCGCTACTGGCCTCCCGGCGCGCGGGCCGAAAATGTAGCACGTGCCAGGACGTCACCCGGGTCCGGGGCTTTTTTCGACCACGTGTCAGCACGTCAACCGGCGCGAATGGGTTAAAGGGTAAATGTATGTTACTGTAATTCTCAATATGACTAACTGATGGAAATCTATTTATTGAGAGGGAAGTGAAAGAAGAGAGGGAGACAGAAGAGGAGAGGAGCCAAGAGGAAAACACAAAAAGAGAAGGAGAAAGGAGAGAAGAGGAAAGGAGAGGGATGGTGAGGTAAGAGGGCTTGAGGAGAGGGGGAGACAGGAAAGGAAGGTGCAACAGAGAAATAGGGAAAAAAGGGAGAAAGGACGAGAGGAAAGGAATAAAACAGGAGAGAAGAAAACTCCCAAATGAAAGGGAAAAAAGGGAGAAAGGACGAGAGGGAAGGAATAAAACAGGAGAGAAGAAAACTCCCAAATGAAAGAACATTAATCATATACCTGTAAGTGAACATGCATTACCATCCTTTGAACACAACAAGAGAGGACCATAAACAATTCAACAAACACAAACCTGGTCCAGTTGCTGCTGGATAACCGTGACATCATCAAGGGGGTCATCCAGTCCTTCACGAAGCACCACACTCACACTCTCTAACCGGGATGACACATACGCTCTCACAACTTCTGGTGTATAGGTTTCCAACAGATGTGGTTCAGTTGCCTTTGGGATAGGAAGCATATTAGTTAAAACTAGTAATTTTCTTGAAAGATAAATCTGTGATTGAATCATTTTGATACTTTTTTCTGGAACAACTGCACAACAACAACAAAAAGACATGTAATATAATAGTTTACCAATATGTATGACTTTGGTTTAACTTATGAATTAATAAAGAAAATTAAAACAATCAAAATACCTTCATATATGGCACAGATCCCACCATTCGCTGCCATAGGGACAGTAGGTAGTGCACACTATTGGGAGCAAACTGCCACATGTTGAGGGACTCCACAGTAAATTTTGCAATCAGCTGGATGGCATCTGGATAATGTTCAACAGTCACCAGCTCCCCTAGCTGGTAATTGCTTTTCAACCTTAGCAGCAACCGACAAAATTCATGGTAGTTGGAGGGGTCACTCAATCCCTAAAATGAAGATAAATAATTATGAAATAATACTTTTAAAATCCTATCAAAAATATAAAAATCACAGATTTACTCAATATGTATAGAAATAGATCTATTATCAATATACAAAAAATATGTAAGAATTTAATATAAGTCAGCTTTAAAGAATTACAACCTACTTGCGGGTTCTGAAGTATATTTCTAACTCCATTGACTAGCTGTGATAGAAACTTGGCTCGTTCTTCATTGCTAAATAAAGTACGCCTCACAGAGGCTATCTGGACCAAACAAGATAATGCCTGCAAAAGTACACAAACAAATATGTAAACAAACATGCAGAAGAATTTAAAAATTCATATGAGACTGGGCATCAAAAAGGGTTTCACTCTCTTTAAAAGGTATTTCAACATTGATTGACAGACAATCTATCATTTATTGCCAAAACACAGCATATTCATAAACATTTTAACAAGATTACAACCATTTCCAGACCTTAGGAAAAATAATCATATTTCATATTTTTTCTTTCAATAACGGTTCACAATCAAAGGTTAATGGCATACCACTGGTGATAGTGAAGCTGGTAAGGAAGCATAAAGATCAAAGAAAAGTTGAACAGTAGAAAAGTCAAGGAATGCAGGTCTCCACGATGTGGGTATCTGAACCGTGCCCAAATCATCACTACTCTCATCCACTGAGGTGCCAATAAAATCAAAGGTGAGGCAGTTGAGAGCTGGGGAGAAAAGAAGGACAAAATTATAATAACATGTCTATGTAACATTAGACACTCAAGTGATTTTACAATGACAAATGGCTAATTTGATGAACATTGTAAACAGATAATTTTCCTCTTGGTAACTTACCTAAGCGAAGAAGATGAGTCATGAGCCCATGCTGACTCTCATCATTGAAATTAAGTGTCTTAGAGTTTTCAAGCGCAGTTCTAAGCAGTGTACAAGAAAGCTGGAAGATATCATACAGTTGAGAGTCCCTGAAAGAACTCGCAATTTTGCGATGCTTGGTCAAAGACTTATTGGCATCAGACTCCGATATTTGGTTCATCTCGGCAGTTAGCTGGGCTAAGAGCTGCACCCCAATGACACAGTGATCCACTGAGCCCTGTCAGAAAGAAAATATAATGGTAATAAAAATATCATAAGTATTCTTATTGCTGAGATTCTAATTTTAAATATTCTTTACAAAGGAAGCTATGATATTTAAGCTGTTAATGCCTGGTGACAATATATCACATCAAGTGGTGGCAGGACCAGCTACCGGGGATGAGATATTTTGTCATGGCTATCCTCCTGGCCAGCATGCCAAGTGATTGAGCACATAGCACTTGGCCGCAGCCAGAGTGGGAGAATAGCCCCAGACATTAGGCTTATGCATTTCGACCATTTAGAGCCAAAACAGCCCTGTCAGTAATGGATTAATGAAGATAAGACTATTTGCTCCAGGTTTACATTTCTTAAGATTTCAAACTTTTGCATACCCTGTCAATACCAGCAAGAAAAAAATGCATATTTCAGGTACCACATGAATCAAATCTTTAATACAGTATAGGCAACAATGCGAATCTCTTTCTATACACCATGATTTCTAGCAAACAATTTAAGAAAACACCTATTTTTGTGTAAATATCAATCTGTTGATCCTGGAAGTGCATGTATACATGCACTGTTCACTGCTTTTTTTCTTTCTTTTCTCTTTTCTTTACACAGAAATAGCTCCACAAGTACTTAGTGACTTATCTGACCTCACCTATCTGTTTACTCTACTCACTGAATTTCTGGGGTAATAAAAATTTCCTTTACTCTTATCATTCAAAATATTTACAAATATAATAACTATCAGTATTAAAATTAAAATAATCAATAACAACAACAACAACAACAATAATAATAATAATGAAAATAAAATGCAATTAATTATAATGGCAATAAAAACTATTTCCTTGAAAATTCAAGAAATTGGTTAAACAGGTCATGTCACATGGGCCTAGTAATTGAATTCTTGTTGACTAAGTGCTTGTGAAGCCATAAATGTGTAATAAAAATAAATAAAACAAAAGCATAGTGGATAGTGCATGTTTCCGGTATCAATGGGTTAAATATTTACCCTGAAGGAGGAAGGATGTAGATTTTTTGTATATGAAAGGGGCTCAAAAATTACACTACTACTTCAATTCACAAGAACCAAATACCTGCAAAAACTGAGAAACATCTCCAACAACATTTCTGAAGGCCCATTCTTCTTTGTCCAGTCCATCAAACCAGCCTAGTTTGGTGATGCGTCCAAACAACACCACAAGTCCTTGAGTTACATAGTGAACCAATTTGGGACGTGTGGCCAAGTAATTCAACACATAGTTGCCTGGAAAAGGAGACATGAGACATTAGTCATGAACATATGGATAGGTGAACTTTTATAGCAGTATAGTTGAAACGGAGTTCCTGGGCATTCATAGCCCCGCCTACCTGATGACATCATGTCAATGCTTCCACCATTCATGCTGTTTCCCATCAAACACAGGCACACAAAAAAACTCACTACGAACTTCAGTCAACAGTGATTTATAGGTACTTGCATCACTCAGTTATTTAAATCTACTAAATCATTTCCAGCAATCATTTATTACTGGTATTTATAAGCGGTGTAAACACCATCAGATTTACACATTTACATATGTGTGAAATGAATTATATCAATCACCTTTTTCCCCCCTCTTCCATCTATCTATCTGTCTGTCTGTCTGTCTGTCTTTCTGTCTGTCTGTGTCTGTCTGTCTGTGTCTCTCACTCTTCTGATTCAATTTGATTTAACCCAAACCAAACCAACCTCTTCATTTCACCTATAGTAGTAATTTATATTGCTAAACTGGAGAGCAGCAAAATCAATGTAATTATATTCAGTGCTGTAAGTAATCTACTGTATTAACCCATTGCCGACGGGGGATAGATTTGCTTACACAGGCTCCAGGATGAGTTTTATTTCTGATCGAGGCAGCTTCTGCAACATAATTTCATTTTTCCCACTCCCTATTAGTCACTCATTGTAGAGCTAGAGACATTTTTGTGTTTTGTTTTTTTGTGTGTTTTACTATTTTTAGAAATTTATATCTGTCATATCACAGGCTCCATCAATTCTGCAGTTGACTAAAATTGTAGTTCAGGGTCCATATCAACTCATTTTTTTTCTTTACACTCAATGTGATAGAAGTATTACTATTTTAGGGGGGACAAAAAAACAACTTTATTTTTTCGTATTTCTGTGCTGTCACAAACAAACACGAAACTTATAACCATCCAAAATGAAGAGGTTGGGAAGAGGAAGGAAACTTGTGCTTTTGACAGTGAGTGCCACAATAAAAGGCATCCATACTGGCACAGGGTCACATTGTATGCATTGGGCATGGTGTGAGTCACCTTCCTCCTCTATTTCTGTCTGCACATCTTTCATCTGCGGTACTTTAGAGCAAGAGGTCGGCAACTTGCGATGTGCCATCACTCTACAGAGACAGTGCTTGCTAGAGACCGTAGATGGGTGCCATTCAAGGCTCTCTCTCCTGCTGGTGCTAGAAGAAAGTGGTGCCATCTAGGTTTTGTAAGTGAGTTGAAAACCATTTTGCTTATTATTACGGCAGTTATAATAATTATGACTGCAGTTGTCAACATCACTCACTCATTACTTATAGTACAATAAAATAACATAGTGATCCAGAATCCCCGAACGCCATGACGCCCATTGTCAGGCAAGAGGTCCTGCGTCATGTATGACGAAAAAACACGTCATCCGTCGTTAACGGGTTAAACCAATGCACAATCCAACAAGCACTTGAACTAAAATTCATCCACATTAACCCATTTGCCTCAGCTGACATGTTATCACATCAGCGTAACATTTCACTCTTCCTGGGTTACGTCCTAGAATGTCACAATCTCTCCCTCAAAATAAATATATGTATACATATATATGCACAAAAGCATAAAACTCAAAATTGTATAGACACATTTTTATTTGCTTTTGAAAATAATGTAAGCACTAAAGATTCTGATTAGCACCCTGTTGAAATGGGCAGGTGAAGAGTGCTTATAGAGGTGCAATGCGGCATCACGCAAAGAGAGATTTCGCACTTAGTCACTGCTCATGCTTGTTATCTAGCCGGCATTACACAGATATAAGCCCCAATATGAATGTGTTTAACTAAATGTTCACATACTCAATATTCATGAAGAATCAAATTAAGCTTTAAAAATTGTTTTAAAAAATTACCTTTATAATCTTCACTTTGACAATAGTAATTTCCTTCTTTTGTGCATAAGAACACATAATATTAGTAAATGATAAATAATTTTTACAAACTTATGGGCTAAGAAGAGGGGGGCAATGACAAAATGGGTACTCAAATAACTATTAACACATTCTTTTTGTATAATTAGACAAAATATTTGAAAATACATCAACAGTATTTGTATTTTGTTTGTATTTTATCTGTGTTTGGGGATTAAAAGTGTCAATAATTTGTATCTGCATTTGCATTTGGATGCTTTTGACCCAATCCCTGGTATCCACACCCACAAACCATTTCAATGACCAAAATTATTAACGCAACAGTTGTATCAGTTATATAAATAAAATGAACTTCATATATTTTTTTTGTGAAGTGTTCATATAATGTTCTAAAGAGAAAATGGTAAAATATCCTCTTCAAAAAAGGAATATAAATAACACATTATAAAAAAGGCTTATCAAAATTACCAAAAGTGTCTAAGGCATTTCTACATATGTGAATCCAGTAAAGTCTGAAAGAGTTTATCATATGCACACATTATAGAGTAGGAGGAGTAGGATAAAGCACCACAACTTACGTATATCTATTCGCTGCTGGAGCGAAAGTGTACATGGATTCCTCGATACAAGCTTAGTCAGTGTAGTAGCTGCTAAATACTGTGAGTACGAAGACTGTGCCCGGTCAAGGAGCATCTGGCACTGAGTAAGAGTCGCAGCGCCCTGACCGGACTGGAACTCCACGAGAGCCTTTTCTGCCTCTTGCCGGCGCACTCCATCACTAGCCTCGTGGAGTTGCTTGCACAACAACTCTAACTTCACCACCTCCTGAGGACCCATAAGTAACACATTAACATTCAAGTACAAGAAAAGTCCTATACTACAGTTTTGCTGAATAAAAAAGTAAATCCCATGATTTTTACTCATGATGAAAAGATATTACTATTATATTCATAAAAAGGAAAATATCAAAGGCATATTCTTTTGTCATCATCATGAATTAAATTTAATTCACCCTCATTTGACACTGCATAACAACATCTGCAAGAAAAAAAATGTTCAAGGTTACTGATTTTTCACAGTAGGTTGGATGTACATGAAATGTGTGTATGGAAGTATGCACATGTGTATATCTATGAATGTGCGTGTGTCTACATTTGTGCACATGTACATACACAAATACATGTTTATATCCATTATTGTATTTTTCCTGTTTTCTATCTATAAAGAAATTTAAAGAATAATTCAAGTAACAGTCACATTACAAATTTCTATTTAATATTGAATATTCTGGACAAGGTAAATATAAAGTATAAAACAATGTTAAAAAATCAATATTAATATCTCACTGAAATACTGATCAGAAAACTATGTTTACTTAATAGCTTTTATATTCTCAGCTACCTTTAATTGACTGTTACTCTTTAAAATATCACTTGAAATATAATTCTGGAAAAAAGAAAAGAAAATGATCATAATAATGCAACATATTAAAAGCATAAAACATTGTATGAAACAACACATGGCTACAATAAAATACAATATCTTTAGAAAACTGAAGATAGTTCCTTCAAACATATTCCTCTTACTTGCTTTTTCTTATACTTGCAATATAAAATGTGTAAAAACTAGAGCAGGAGAAAGGTGTGCTAAGCAGTATAATCAAAATAACCTCATACATCCTCTAAATAAAACAAGTCTACAATATATATACATATACATATATATTACATACATTACATATATTATATGTATATTACATATATTATCTTTACATTACACCTGTGCGTATACATTACACATATACATACATATTACATGTATGCATACATATTACATGCATGCGTACATATTACATGCACGCGTACATATTACATGCATGCGTACATATTACATGCATGCGTACATATTATATGTATACATCATATTACATGTGTGCATATGTATGTATGTATGTATGTATGTATGTATGTTTATATATATATGTGTATGTATGTATGTGTATATATATTTATTATATACATTATAAATATATATATATATATATATATATATATATATATATATATATATATTTATATATATATCTATATATACATATATATTATATACATATAATTTTTCTTATATATATCATATCATTATATTATACTATATTATATCATACTATATTATATATATTGTATATATATATATTTATTTTTTCTCAATGTAATGTTCTTCTCATAACCAAACATATATATCTAATTAATAATAAGACCTGGCACTTTTCCATTCAATACACAGCATGGAAGACAATAATGTATAACTGTATCATATTTATAACAATCACACTAATAGTTCAACATCAACAGTAATTGATTTTAATCAGTGTTATTCATAAATTTCCTCAATCTTATCTGACATTATCTGATATATAATTCAGTATGCATCGAATACATTGATATGATCTAAAAATATCCTTACTATCAAATATTTGATAAAGGAATCTCAGTCAATCATGGGTAAGGAGTATAGGCCTACCTCCCTCCAATAATTTGATCCTGGAATTTACTGTCTAGAAAATCTTGCAACAGAAATTATCAATTTCCCAGCATGATGCCATATTAGTATCATTGTACAAAAGGGGCTAATGATTTTACAAACAATACTTATCCCTGTTAAGTGTTGAAAGCAAATACACTTGGTGAATAAACTAGTAAAGACTATCTACTGTAATACGGAGTCACAGGTTCTTATTGCATTCTTTGGAGGTCATCCATTGTCAACATTATCAGTCCTATACAAAATGTAGTCTCTTTAGCAGAGGCTCTCCCTAATGAAAGAATACTTTCAGAAATGTTGATTTCCAAATAAAATACTGACTGACCTTTTTAGAAAACTTCAAAATTATTCCTGGGTTGTTAACCCCCTGCCTCCATCACACCTTTTGTTAGATGTTGTAATCATGGATGACCCCTAATCAAAATTATGCTTATGTGTAATCATACCTCTTCCAGAAACATTTAGATCATGTCATACTAGAATCGTAACTGAGGTACTCTAATACATCCTCTAATTACTAGCATCAAGTGGTATTCAGAAATGGCTTCGAAAGACCTTTGACAGTATCCTCTGTATTGTTAACAACTGTGACAAAGTACTGGTTTGTTATTGTTTATGACAAAGTCTGTTTGATTACTCATTTTTTACAACAGATTGAACTTTAGTAGTCCAGCAACTTTTTAAAACTCAGGATAAAGATTTCAATTTGACGCTCATTAGTTAGTATGACTGTGGCGCATCAACTAGTACTTGCCTGTGTCACCTTGTTTAGTTCTACTACGTCATGTAAGCCTGAGCCATATTTACGGCCATGCAAATTTTATTAGTATCATTAATAAATCACAGAATGTACATTTTTTCCATTTTATACCCTAAGATTTACTATTGTGGTAAATCCACTTCTTCAACATCTATCTGGTCTGAAGCTTGCAGGCCTAGTGAGGTTCAACCTGTCTTACGATTTTATGGAAATTTTTAAGTAGTATGTGTATCTTACCATAAGTGTATAGTAAAAAAAACACTTGTAATGGATACAGTACTGCTGATTTTTTTTTTTTTTTTTTTTTTTCAAGGCCTATTTCACATTCTTATTTTTCTAAAATATATAACTTTTTTTGGGGCATATCAACGACCTTATAAAACTGAAGACAAATAAAACAAACAACACAATATAAAAAGACTGAATATGGTAACAAAATATGCTTACTACCACACTACAAGTATGAATTGAACCTGTAATGTTGGTAATTAATTTAAAGGTTTATTCACATAAAAAACTGGTAAAGATGAGGTTAAAGTGACTGACTATGTTTCATCTTCTGTCTAAATGAAACCAAAAATATTAAATAACAAATGAAGTCTTGTAAACATTAAACAACTTTTCGTACTGTAAATCCTACAAAAAATCTCATACGAAAATGCACATAAAAGCAAACACAGATTGGAGTCAACACTGAAATACAGTTGGTCTTCATTATCCAAGAAACAAATAAAAACAAAAACAAAGAAAACATGCTGACCAAGAGTAAAAACCCCTTTCACAACATACAGTACAACATAATGTAGATGGCAGAAATGTTAATCATAACAAAATTAAAATTAAAAACAAATTCTGAAAACCAAGTAAATCTTGAACTGACATTCACAATTTTAGGTCTTAATTTGAGGCTTGAGTAGCAAGGGAGCACTAAGTATATCTGGGATATCATCATATTCTATGAATCTGCCTTTAACCCAATCCCGACGGGCCCAGCGATAAGTGGAAACCCCCTACGCCGGGCCTATGCAATATTGCATCGGGAACGTCACACTGGTGTGCGCCCCATCATCGGGCATTTAGCCGTGTCACACGGGTGTAACGCACCGTCGTCAAAGGGTTAAGAAGAGCTGGACTCTTAATGAGGCTAGTTTTTTGGACAGCATATTTTACTAAGACATTTGGAATTTTTACATCTTTTGTTAATAAAGCCCCTACTGTTTGATTTATTTGTAGCAATTCTGCATTTACACACAATTGTTTTATTTCATTTGGCATATTTTCAATCAGCTTTCATTTTAATCCTGCAAATGTATTTGCTGTAAACAAAGTCTACCAATATATTCCTTGATATACTTTAGACCATTCCTAATACCCAGGCAACAACAACAACATATGTTATCACCACAAATAGACAAGACAAGTGCTCTAAGTACACAGATAGATGCTTCCAGGTAAAATGCAAGGCAACTTGACTGACAAAGATCAAGAGACAAACATCTGTCACAGCTCAACTGAAAATAAATAAAATCCAACCAGTAATAATGTACACCAAGCTAACTGGATACTGAGCCATATCGGAAAATAAAAATCTTGAAATAAAGGATTAAATAACAGATTTAAGCAGTTTTTCTTGATGTATCAGTTTAGAAAGAAATGAACATCTAAATTTGTCCATTGGTAGCCTCTACAAATCCTTCACAGCCCTATCATCTAGATAATTCTGTATGTGCTTAAAAAAAAAAAACATATATTATTATTACTTCCATATATTTGTTTAAATGAATATTTGAAGGAAAGTAAAACATCATTAAACATGTATATTCAGCGCTTAAGTAACAACACAATATTTCATAACATCTCATATGGAAAGGATATCACCACCACATCCATTTTCACACCATGCCATTCCTAACCATATATCTACAAACTTTCATTCACATTTAAACAAATCATTCATATTTTGGGTAGAAACATCAGATATTAATGGGGCTAAGCAGTGCGTAAATCAGCCTGTCATGGATTCTGAAAGAAAAAAATGTCACGGATGGAAACACACGACTAAAAGAGATACACAAGCTTCTTGGCTTACTGCTACGATAAGTTTCTTGTCTTACAAATACAAGATCATACAGGGAAACATGAGAAACTGACTATAGCAGCAGAGTCAAGACAAGAGTATCCAATAGCGGGAATCCATGCTCATGAACTACTTTGTGTTTGGAAATGTAGTTACTGTGTGTCTATAGATTAAGAAGTCTGTATCATAATTACTCTACAAGTCTACTTGTACCATATGTAGTACATGCCCACAGTTCAAGCTTGTATCCCATTAAGATTTTCTGTTACAAAACTATACCTTTTCTTGCATATACATTGCTTTTAATGGCTGTTCCAAGATAAATTCTTATATAATGTATTATTTTGAGGTGATTTGATGTTAGCATATTCAATTGATGTTTGTTTTTGCTTGTAAATTATTCACTTTTTTTTTTATCTCTCTTTCTCTTGAGGAACCATGTTTTACATTTATTGTATTATGTCCCATTATCATCATATTCTGCATCTGAAGTCTTCATAATCAAAAAGAAAGTCACATTCATAATGAAAGTGCCCATTTTGAGGATTGGCTCTTCTTCATTCAATAAGGTATAAATAAAAGTCCTATCTTTTTCTTAGGATTTTATACTAATGTTTCAAAATATACAAGAAATATATCCAACCTAGGATGAAAAAATTCTCTTTCTGTGCCCCCAAACTATTCTGCCTGAAGGTTTTTGCAATGCCAATCTAATGCAGTATCTCCTTTTCAATTGAATAATGTACTGTTCTAGATGTTCCAAAAACCAATCAAGACTGACACTGAGAACCAAGGTTTCCTTTTCATCACATATTTCAAAATCGACTTGTCACTCAAGCGCATGTTTTCCCAAAACTTTCCAAGACTTACTGAACAAGAAAAAAACTTTCCTTTGCATGAAATATCACTATTCATACTACTTATTTATATTTTTATCCCTATGACTGATGCATTTCATCTACTTCCTTATAGTCTTGAAAACTGAAGCTTATGAACAAAACATAACTTGTAGCTGACTAATGGAAGATAAAATAAAACAAGCATAACCTGATATCAACAAGTCAAAAGGAAATATATGTTGACAAGCAATGTTTACATATTTCTAAAAAGCACCTATTAAAATTTTCAATAATAAAAGTATTCTAACGTGTAAATTAAAGCCTTTAACTAATTGCTTTCATTAATGAATTGTTTTGCACTCCAAGTACAATATGAAAATAATCATCTTTATGCCAAAGGAGGGAATTAGTATTTGTAAACATTTTACAAATGTGTTTCTTGGAATAACTATCAGGGCATTTTTCACAACATTTTTCAATAATGGAGGCAAATAAACATCTTAATGATAACAATAATGGCTTACAATTAATGACAAAATAACTTTGTACCAACAGGAAAAACAATCGGCAAAACCATCAGAGTCTGAGCACAGAAATAGCCTTTTAACAACTTTTTGTCTGGTATAAGTACTTGTTTAACAATCAATAACAATGCTTAATATAAACTCACTAATCCAAGCTTTCAAGCAATGAATTGTAATGAAGGCAGTTTATGGAGATGCAAATATAACTTGCAACAAAAAAAGACACTACACCCATTTCATTCCTATAAAAACTTCATACATCTACTTTCAATCCAATATTTACAATAAAATAAGAGCTCTCTATACATGATGATACAGTAAGAGTATTTCAACCCATATCAACATATCTGCACTCTAATGTGATGACATTATTCACAAATCAACAGGTACATCTTTCTAAAACTAAAATTTCACTCATCACTAGTCGGATGAATGTTCAACCAAAGTTACACCAGTATTAAAAGACTGTAACTCTTTATATGGCACATCTAAATGAGATTCATAACTATGGAGATGTACTATACAAACATTTTGTTTACAAACTTAAAATTACTTATTACTTATATGTTAGTTTATAAAACAAAAAAATCAGAACTTATATGATTAGAGGGATAATTCAATTAAGAATATAAATATTGATGAGAATTAAACAAAAAAATATATATATACTTTATATCAAATATATATACCACCCTCTTTGTAAATTTTGTTGTTTTCCACACATCCCAAAATAAAAAAGTTAATCCTTAACATAAACTTCTCATGCACATGGCAAGTATATAAGTTTTTATTTCCACGCTTACAGCCTAGAAATTCCCATGACAGCAACGGATAAGCTTTTTGGTTTTGTTTTAATTTCACTCCAAAAATTTGTTCTTTTAATATAAACTATATATTGCAGGAATAATAAACTTTTTCCTTTCATTTAAATGAAGCTATATATAAATAAATACATAAAAATGGAACAGGTTAAAAATGAAATAAATAAATAATAAATAATA
>NW_028234429.1:22474673-22482173 GCF_977035675.1 Penaeus japonicus | reverse complement strand
TCTTTGTACATATGAGCTATCAATAAATACAGAGTAATCCTAATGGCTCCTTCAGCATGATCTTCACAGATCAGGGAATCTTCTCACTAAACCTGAAATAAAATTGAACAAATAAAATATTAGATTTGAAAAATGTTTACTAATATACCCAGTTATATTATTCAGTCTTCATCAAAGCAAATATACACACACATGAATTACTCAAGGTAAGCTATAGACTATCATCCAATAGATGAAACCAAGTTCATCTTAAATAATCATACCTCAGTTGTGAGAAGCGTCTTAGCCGTGGAGTCTTTTGCAGTAGACGGTGTTGGGGGTACTTCATAAATCACATCAGAAGTTCCAGTGAAGGATAGGACAGTTGTAAGGGATGGTAATGTGGGTGCGGCTGGAGAGACAGGTGATGTAGAAGGAACTGGAGAGAGGGCAGAATCAACAGATATGGTAGTCACTGTAGAATTGGACCGTTCCACTCGTCGATGGGACTGTGTGTCTTCATCTCCTCCAGAATACATATCAGCAAGGATTCCACTCTCTGTGAATTAAAATCACAATAATTATTCATACCTGATGAATATGTTTTGTTTTTTATGTATGAACAAATAACAAAAAATACATAGTTTCACAAATCACTTAATCATCAGTATCAAATAAAGCAAGTGACAGTTGCGTGTAAATCTATTAACACTGGTCCTTCTCCAAAAGAATTTGTTTTCTGTTAAAATGTCCCTTTTTCCTACACCTGACTGCCCCAAGTGCCTAATTACCTACTAATCTCAAGCTCCTTCTAAGCCCTTCTCTCATCCTTTCCCCTAAAGTCTTAACCATAACTAGCCTCATAAGCTATGCCTAAGTCCCTCTCATTCCTAAGTCATAAAGCACTATGAATCATGCTCTAATCAATCCCATTTAGCTCTCAACATATTTTTTTTTTCTAACATACCTGCCCTTCTGTTTCCTTTTTAGTTTTCTGTTGTCTTGTTTCATCCTTACTGATACTTATATTCTCTTATTATTCACAATTCTCCTCTGTTCAGATGGGGCAGCTTCCTTACTTCTAAGAACAAGTAAGTACTCTCTTTACATCCTCATCTGCAGGTCTTTCTTCCTATATCCCTCTATTTTCATGAAATTCATAGAACATAATATTCCAGCCATTCCTTATCTTATCTCTTCATATCTATTTATAAAGATTCAATTATTCTTATTACTTTAATTCCTGCTATCATATAACATCAATAGGAGAAACTGCACTCTTTTAATTCTTAAAGACAAGTAATAATGTCTGTGCATAGCTTTTTCTTCCTAGCAATTTTTACCTATTCAGTCAAAAAGATATGTTAAAAATCTGTTTTCAGTCAAAACCTAAATCACATTATTTGTAACAAAATATGTAGTCAGCACATGTAATAGAAACATTACGTCTTGTTATTTCTGACTTTCTGGACTGCAATGTTTATTAGAAGCAACAGCAGTAATTGTTTTGGGTATATTCTGAGTGCGATTCGTATGAAAGGAATGAAACAAAAATAAAATAAACCTACCTGCAGAGCACTGACTTGTCCGTGTCACAGAACGATGCAAAGCTCTTGGTGAATCTCCAGGTTCAAACCCCAAGTTCAGGGTACCAACATGTGTGGGACAGACTGTAGACGAATGAGTGGATGAAGCAGAAGAAGCAGATGATGAGGCAGAGGAAGAGCTTACAGATATTATTGAATGTGGTCTCTTTCCAACTCCATTCAATTCACCTATTGTTGATACGGACCCAGAACGAAGACGAGGTGCTGCAATAAAAATGAAAAGGTATTAGCCCTATGAAAATTCAAATCTAGCCCACTCATAAGTTGTCTAAATTTGGATTAAAATATATAAAGAAAGAAGAGGTTAACTGGTTGAATAAAATTGATAATCAAGATCCCTGACATACCTTTGTTTAGCTGGTTGATACTGATTGACCTATCACTGATTTGGTCTTCACTGGGACGGATATCTAGACAAGGCTTGTTCCCTATTCCCATGGATGACATTTCATGAAGCCTCATAGTTCTGTTCCGCAAAGCCTGCCTCCATAGCAGCTTTGAAATCTCTTCAGTCCAAGCTTCCTTCATCTCGGCATTGTGTGCTTGCAGGAGGTAAGTATCAGAGGGTTTCCTTTTCCGGAACCAAATCTCAAACTTTGTGGTACTGTCTCCAACTTGCTCTGTTAGCCCAATGTCAGTCATTTTCATACTGTACTTGTATTGGAAAATATCCAGTGTCTGAAATAAACAAAACGTTATTTAGGCTGGTTGAAGCTGCAATTTTACATCTTGTGCATATCATTAAGGTTGTTGAACTAAGAATACTACATCTTCATGGTTAGGGCACTAAGAATGCTAACTTTCATTCAGTCTAGAATCTATTTCAAGTGTAGCAGAACCTTACCTTCTTCTCTGGGTCTCTTCTAGCTTTGCTGAAGAGTATCAAATCCTCAAATAAGAAGACATGCCTGATAGACTTCTTTGCTCTGCTTCCTTCCCATACCATGAATTCACCCTGTCTTAAAAGTCTACCCTGTTCCTTAAGATTCACCTGCAGGATAAGATAAAAGTATTATAAATCAGTTTTCAATGTAATCTCAGTGTTTTGTATATCAAACTCATGTTTTACATTTAATTGAATAGTATATACCATGAAAATTAATTTAATAAAATCAATAAGAAGGGAAGTCAAATTACACATCATACATACATCACAGTCCCTTAGGGAATCCATTGCAAGGAGGTCGTTTCCGTGACGTAGCTGGAATTGAACCATTTCCTGTGCAGACTGGAGGTCTTCATAATGCTCATCTCCTCGAGCACACTCTTTCAGGAGCTGTAAGTAAATGCAAATATCAAATAATTGTATCAGTTACATAAGACAATTAAATATGTAAGGAAACAACTGAGTAGAGTGCATTTATGTTTTTATTTGATTTACCTATTATTATTAACATATATATAATATTTTTGGCTAATCCGCATTTCTGTTCATATCTACAAAGCAAGCATTAATAAATAATTACAAAAAGGATAAGTTAAGGCAGAAGAATTGCTTTCTAAATGAAGTCTCTAACACATCCACTTAAGTTTTTATCTTTAATGAGTCTAAATATAATCACATCAAATAAACAGATATAACTTTAAACTTCAAAATTATTTCCAAAATGTATCACTTACCTGTTTGAGGATGAGAGCATATTTCCCCATTCTCTGAACAGGCTTGAGAAGATAGGATGCAAGATCCATGCGATCTTTCAACTCAAGCTGCATTGCACGGAAGAATGATGAGCCGTACTCGGACATCAGGGCATCTGACTTGGGTTTATTTTTGTTGTACAGGGCATAGAGATAAAACTGACTCTCCTGAAATAATAATACTGAAGTTAGATTCTGCTCAAAATCTTACATGATCAAGAAATGATACTAAAATTTATCTGATTCTGAAGGAGAACATTTAAACAATATTCTCAAGTATATATTAAATATAAATTGATAATAAATGTTTATCATACAGTGTATCCAAAGTATGTGCGACAAATGCTTTAAATTCTCTAATTCTATCTGATAAAAAATATATAATCCTACTAATTACTTACATATCTCAAGAATATGGAGCCAACTGAGAAGGGCTGCATCTCACAAGCCTCGAGAGCACGGAGGAAATATCCAGAATGGAACTCGTAGATTTTCTCTATGTTTCCAAATATGACATTGCGCTGCCCCCTAAGAGCTTGGGGAATGTCTTCTCTCATGAGTTCTGGGATATAATTCTGAAAGCAAGGTATTCATTATCTTTTATGTCACTCACTCGCTCACTCACTTTCGAGAAATGTTTTACAAACTTCTTGTGAACATACATAAACTATCTAAAATCAAAATATCTATCCAAAGAATATAATTTAGGAATAAACCTGAAAAACAGTGACTTACCTCTATGATGTACTCAAGTGCATTAACATAATCTCTCTCGGTCTGGATAAGCTCCCTCATAATCAGCAAAAGAGTCCTACAAAAAGGAATGATCTTATATTACACGACCATCCAAAAGATTATACATTCAATTCAATCTTTGAATTAAAAAGTTGCAAGATAATTCCATTACATAACATACAAAATACATTGTCCAAGAAAGTGAAACATCAAAATATTTACTTGTTCTTCTTCACTTCTGCTTGTGTAAGATCTTCAGTGTTGATTGAAAGGTTTAGTTGTGAGCCACGAATTAGCAAGTGGGAATTGACCGATGAAGACGGAGGCAAACTCTTGTGGCTTGATGGGGAAAGGAGCCCTCCATCATCAAGGCTGCAAAAAAGGAATTTGTCAGAACACGCCACAATAGCTTTACATAAATTACTCAAGTCTGAGAATCATGCTTATCTACATGACATTAATATTCAGTAAATTAATTAATAAAACTTTTCTATACCCACATTAAAGGCAAATTAGAAAAAGATAAACCACAAATCGCAATACCTTGTGTTTTCATCAGCATGTTCTTTGGGGACAAGACCGAACTGCCACGTGTTTGCTCTTTTCATGAACTTCTTGTTTATGCTGACGGGCCCGGAACTCTCACTGGAGGAACAAGAACTGCTGCCGCTTGTACCGCTGGAACCCGATGAAGAAGTAGTAACTCCGGATGTAGAAGTAGTTATTTTTTGGGATGTGGACGTGGGAAGTGTAGAGCTCTGCTGAAGGTCCTCTGCACTTTCCCGGACTTCTTTGATGCCACCCAAGCTAGTACGGGCTTCTAAGGGCGTTTTGGCAGGTGGTGGGGGTGGCGGGGGATCCAGGAACACGGAGTCATCATCTGTGTCCAGCGACGGACATCGTGATAATGATTCTCTTGGTCGCGAGCCAACGGACGAGACTGATCTTCTGCGACCTGATGCATTGAGGGGCGACGAGGCAAGCCAAGCCAAGGGAGACATGTCTTCCCCTCCTCCTAATATTTCACCAAGGTCAACGAAGCTCTGGCAGTCAAACTCCATTTGTCGTTTGGCCTTCTGTAGAATAGCTTGTCGATTACGCAGAAGTTCCGAAGTTTCTTGGCATCGCATCTGTGCCATCTGTAACATAAATTGATTCCACAATTAAATACGCAGTTTATTATCAGAATATTTGGATAAAACATGCTAAAATATTGAACTAGATGCACACATATATTCATCAACTGACCTTGCATTGTTGCAGAAGGGTATGGTTGTTGAGTCTAGTGGCTAGAGTGTTCATGGCCGTGAAGGTGTCATCAGCGATGGGTGGGTGCTCCTCCAGGTAGGCCGACAGGGCACGAGCAGCGGATCCCACCTGCTCGGGGGACGCCAGGCCTTCGCCCTTCACTCGCCCTACAACCTTCATGGCTTCTAGCGCCCATTCATAAGACTGGAAATAAAGGAAAGGTGTAAGGAAAAAATGATCCGACATCATATTTGTCGAAAATCTGTCAAAAAAGACAGTCATCATCAGAATGAACAGGTTCTAATAAAGGACTTCCTGAAAACATAACAGCAATACATAATACATAATGCATTTCTACATTTCCACATAAAAATCCTCCCCGCCATTCCTAATAATCACACAAAACAATATCACAAGCTTTCATAGTCCCCTCTCTTCGCTTCGTCCCCGCACTTTCTTCTTCAACCAATGACATGTTAACTGAGGCCTACCCAATGGCACCTGACGTAAGTATCACAAATGCTGAATTAGCACAGGGGAACAGAGAATGGGGGAACCCTAACCCTTCTACCTGGGGTGTCGCCCTTCTAGCCCAGGCCACGGGATCACGTCTTCCGCGTTACAATGGGCGTCCCAGGGAGCTTCATTTGGCTTTGCGAAGGGGCAGGTGTGTGTGTGTGTGTGTGTGAGTGTGTGTGCTGAGCAAGATTTTTGCAAGTTCAAATTTCAACGATTTTTCTCTAGATTTCAAATTTCAAATATCGACGATTATCACATCTCATTTGTTTGTTTGTTTTTCAACTTATCTAGTAGTTGCAATTGAAAGGCATCATAAGAGGTATTCTTCCCCTTACAAACTAGACCAATCAGTCCCCCATGGAGAGATATCCAGACTTTCATCCCAAGCCCCAACATAATTGTCACCAACCATTAATAAAGCCGAAACATCATGCACCCTGTTCAAAGCTGTTCAAAACGAACAACAACACATACGAGGCGAGCCAACCCAACAGTTGACTCTCGCTGCTCACTCCGGGGCGTCGCCAGCGGCCTCAGTGTGGTTCAGCGAGAGCGTGCCCTCTACTAATACAATATTCAGCTAGTTAGGTCATCATTAGGAGCATCTCTCGGCGTGGGGGCAGGAGGGAAACTTGTAATGGATTCATCTCGCTAGATATATATGGAATGAGATTTCACGCAAGTATAGCATGCTTTCTACAAATACATGACAGCACGAAGACGCTTTCTCTTTTATTTATATTTCTTTTCTAGTGTCGGAGTAGGACACTGGTCCGAGGAAAGCCATCTTTAAAAAAAATATATATATATATATTTACCATAATGTTTTTCGACGCAGGTAACAAAGACATCCAAGATATACCGGAATAATGTTTAGTCAGTGTACATGCAGAAAAATGAAAATACGAGGAGGTAAAGGCTTTGTTGGTAGATTTGAAAAAAACAGTATTATATTTAAAACAACCAAACTTTGCAAATAAACGATCTATCTATATCACGTGTATAATTTACTCATAAATAGTGTGTCATTCGAACGCTCCGTCAACTACATGACTCACTCTGATAACAATAACAGAAAAAAAAATCCGTTTACAAAGAAATAACAATAATAAGTAGTAATGATGATAATAATGATAATAATAAAAAAATAATAATAGTAATAATAATGATAATAATAATGCAATGATGACAATAACGAAAATGATCAGTATTATAATAATCATAATAATAATAAATGAATAAACAATAAAATCCATAAAAAAATAAAATAAAGACCCAACACACCGTGGCTTGAAAAAAAGAACCATTTCCAGATCGGACGCGTCACAGTGCGTGCCTGGAGCCAAATTACGGCAAGAGACAGAGGCCAGCGTGAATAATGACCCGGTCCTCTGTTGTCATGTTACACCCGAGAACAAAGATTCCTGTTCATCTGTTACTGTCTCTTCGGCAGAAACACGCTAGCGAATTAGGCCGGGCACTCCTAGGCATTCGATACTACAATATATTCATAATACTGAACATTTCGCGAAATTCCCGCTCCTTGTGAGTGTGATAACGAACCAAAGAAAACAAAAGAGAATCGGAAACTAAAAACCGCCCGAGGTTACTGTGAATTCTAGCGTGAGTAATGCTTTTTCTTACGTCATTGATTTTATCCATCTAAATTATCGAAAAGGGAATGATTACCACTCTTACGACATTGGTTTTGCATTCGCGTAAACGACAGACAAATGGGGTAATGCTGTCCGGAAGGGAATTTTACGAAATTATC
>NW_028234429.1:22417173-22472173 GCF_977035675.1 Penaeus japonicus | reverse complement strand
CGAAGGTCTTTCTGGCCGTCATCTTACGCGCGGGTCTGGCGTTTGTCGTCAGCGCCACAAGGGCGAGCAGTACAAATATATCTACACGGCCAATTAAACCTGAACTCTTTCCCTCTCTCGGGGCCGTCCAGGGGTCATTGTATCTTGGGACGTCTTAGACTCACGCCTTCGCTGTCGCTACTCACTCCTACTAACATCATCACTTCCGAACGCAGGAGCTTTTCCTCATTTCCTCCCCTAGCCCTTTGGAAAGCACGAACGGCAATATTCCTCTGACTAAAAGAGTGGCGCGGGAGGGAGTGCTTGGAGGGCGGAAGGCTGGAGGTCCTCCATCATCCGACGGAGCCCGACGCGCCTCGATGTCCCTCCCCACAACATGTAATTTAGACAATCATAAAAATAATGACTGACAAACTCGACAAGCGACTGCGAGAGCGAGAGCATTAAGCTATTATCATAAAATAGTCCTCCGCGGGGACCCGCGTCTATCCTATCATATCTTTTTCTAAACATTATTGCACTGCTAAGCAATAATCATAATTTAGCCAAAATTATTTATACAATGAGAGAGTTACATACAGAAAGAGAATACCGAATATGGCCAACGCTTATTCGTTTAGGGATAAAGGCCACACGAGAGGTAAAACTCTTAAACGACCCAAGCTGACCCCGGGTTCAGCCTGTTAAAGTCCTGAAATAACGCTCCGGCTCAAAACGGCCGCCGCCATTTGCATAACAATGAAGACGAGGCTGTGTAATCTCGGCCGGGTGAACCTTGTTTGCCTTTATGAAAAACCTATTTTGTCAAGAGGCTGCTGAGGGAAGGATCACGATAAGATAACAGAGTTTCACATTAAATATTTTACTCGGAAATATACATTGAGTGATGAGAACATACACAAGTGGCAGGGACCAGAACGATCGAGTTACCGTTGCGACGCGGTTGGTCTTCCCGATAAACCGTACTCACTTCACTACTAACGTAAATTCAGCTTGAAAGCAAAATGTAAACACAGAAAACGAGAAAACAACAACAAAAATTATTATATAAATATCATGTATAAAACACACGCAAAAGAGTGGACACTAAAAATATCGACCCGGAAGGATCGGCGAGGTGCCTGAGGCATTGGCAGATAATGTGTCCGAGCAGTAAGGAGCAATCACACAGCTGTGGATACACATCTACGAAATTTATATGTGGTAAATATTTACTTTCATCAACTAAAACAAATATATCCAAGGATATACATTTATATCATATGCCATAAAACCGCATTCATAGCACATCTCAACACCTGATGACAGTGATTTTAGCAAATCGGCATGGCGTTGGCTGTAGGGTGAACAAATTGCCAATAGTTGGGAATAAATCGAGATTTGCAAATCGGAAGAACGCAAAGAAAGAGGGAGATGGATCGATGGATGGATGGATGGAGGGAGAGAAAGGAAGGGAGAGAAAGAGAGGGAGAGGGAGAGATAGAAAGAAAGAGAATGTGAGAAGTATACAAAGTACGGTAGGACGGATAAGCAAAAAACAATGAATGAATACATGCATAAACATACATACTTTAAAATTACCATTTCATCCCTATTCCATAAAAAAAACATACCCCGAAACAAAAACGCAATCCGGGCGAGATACACCAGGGCTGGACGGCCGCAATGTAAAAAAAAGAAGGACCCTTGCCGTTTTCCCTTGTCACAACAGCGTATACGGAAGAGAAAGACAGAGAGAAAAGAGAGAGAGAGAAATATATATATATATATATATATATATATATATATATATATATATATATAGAGAGAGAGAGAGAGAGAGAGAGAGAGAGAGAGAGAGAGTGAGAGAGGGAGGGGGGGGAGAGGGAGAGGAAGAGGGGGAGAGAAAGAGAGATAGATAGATAGAGAGAAAGGGGGGGAGAGAGAGAGAGAGAGAGAGAGAGAGAGAGAGAGAGAGAGAGAGAGAGAGAGAGAGAGAGAGAGAGAGAGAGGGAAAGAGAAAGAGAAAGAGACACACACACACACACAGAGGGGTGGGGGGGAGAGAGAAGGAGAGAGGGAAAGAGAGATAGAGATAGAGATAGATAGATAGATAGATAGATAGATAGGAGAGAGAGAGAGAGAGGAGAGAGAAAAGGAGAAAGAGAGAGGAAAAAGGGAGAGAAGGAGAAAGAGAGAGGAGAAAGGGAGAGAAAGAGAAAGAGAGAGAAGGAGAAAGAGAGAGGAGAAAGGGAGAGAAAGAAAAAGAGAGAGAAGGCGAAAGAGAGAGAGAGAGAGAGAGAGAAAATCACTCCCAAAATATATTTCAGAAAAAGATGCGTGTATCGGAGCAATACGTGACGTTTAAATTTCTTGTCTTCTCTTTCTAGCCTGAACATGACACGGAAGAACAAACGATGATTTGGCAAGAAGACGAGAAACGAGCAGCAATATTCAGTGGCCAAACACAGGGATAGAGCGGGCAAACGGATGTAATGGCGGGAGGGGGGGGGGGGGTTGGGGAATGAAAATACGTAGCGTTTTTGTGTGAAACGTGGAGAGTACTTTTAGGGTGTGCATACAAGTGCAGAAAAATAAACGGAAGAACTCGGGTAAATGCAATTCGAGGTACATTGGAAGGGAAGATAAAATTGATCCGACAAGAATGAAAAAGAAAGAAAGAAAGAAAAAAAATCGATCTATCGCTCAATCACTCTTTCTCTCTCTTCAAACCGGTGTAAGGAATAAATAACCTTCGGCCGGAAGGAAGGAACCCTGCGACATGGACCCCAGGATCGCCGGAAGTGGGTCGGGGCCATCGTCGTAACCCCTGGGAGGCCACGGCGAAGGACACAGCGAGCGCCTCCTCTACCCCGGTAAGTAACCGCTCAGATTCTTAATGTATTCGCACTCCGCTGTCAGAAGTGTCAGTGTACGAGATTAATCGCACGTCTTTGTTGGAAAAAAAAAACAAAAGGTGGAAGGGGTGAGTATCTTTTGATCTTACTTTCAAATGATCTTTTTTCTCCCTCTTTTTCCCTCTAGCGTAGAACCTATCAACAAGTTCCATTATGACGACGGTAGTTAGGCTCGATATATATACATATGTTTAACTACGCTTCCTGATAGTTAACGACGAACAAGGGCTGAGGAACGACCAAGACTTAGAGGAAAGTTTTTTTTTCTGCCTGGCTCAGTAACGTTTGTTAAGCCGCCATTATTACGATACCAACAGCTGTATGCAGGATGTTAAAAGGAAAATAACACCGAATCGCAGGCTTCCTGTGTTTGTGCTCTCGCCGAACTCTCCAGATCGAGCACTTAGTACATTTTCTAGAACAAAATGGAAAGCCGAGCTGGCGGTCGATGCATCCGATTTTATAAGTTCTTCCGCCGCAACGGTATCATGCATGTACCCTGTTAATCTGAAGACCAGGTGGTAAATTAGCTCGCAAAGAAAACGGAAGTCATCCGCATTTTACTAGCAAAATGTCCACACGTGAATTGTCCTACACAAGAGTTTCCACTAATTTCCCGCGTTGGTCTTTTTTTTTCTTCGAGTAAGTGGTATTTTCTGCGGTTACGAGATGAAAGCACCGCGGACGATGCTCCACATACACACATGACGTGGACTCGGACTGGCTGCAATGTATTCTTTCTCTTCGTGTTCCAGCGCATAAACCGATCCATTAGGTCGTGTCACCACAGCCGAAAGAAAAGGAAAAGAAAAAAAATAAACAGAAAAATGCTTTCCTTTCGAATTGAGAAAGTCGCAAACTAGACACATTTTGATTATCAAAGCCGCTAAACTAACAAACAGATCCATTCAACCATCACCAACGCAACGGTAAACAGCATATGAACATACAATACAGCAGATGAACACACAATAGCCTCCATAAAAAATAGATGATTATGAAGCAAAGAGAGAAACCTACACGACGGAAGTAGCGGTCACGTGTAACACTGTAATGGCCAAGAGAGCCAACACACGAGGGGGGAAAGCCACGGAATCCGAGCCAGGCTCTCGAGATTGTTTCTGCCAACATCAATTCCGGCGAGCGGTCACATCTCACGACAAGCCTCCTACTTCTCAAACGGCTCGCATATTCCCAATCGCCTAACGAGTATCAAACTGAAAGCGGCGAGGGTGTCTCCGAGGAGGATGTGGCGAGTGAGAGTAGCGACGAGAAGTGAGAGTGACCGGATCGAGAGTCGGTGCACAGGAAGTGGACGCAGGGCCAATAAATGACACGTGTGAGAGTGAAACGCAGTCGCTACTTTTTTTCTTCTCGCCCTTTCATAATGTCGTCCGGGACAATAAATAGACTTTCTTCAATCGCTGTGGTCAAGTCTCAGATTCCATTGATGTATGAAAAAATCGGAAAATTAATTTAGGAAATAAGCCGATACATGTACATATTTACTTGCAAAAAAATGAAAATTCGTTGAGAATACAAGCTTCTAATGTCCAGATGCCCGAAACATTCGTCGAATGTCAGGGTTATGATAAGCCATAAATGGAGAGAACGATTGAAAAAATCAAACAAAAAAACAAAAAACAAAACAAGGTCGCGCCTAAAAAAAATTATGTGACAGACGTCGGGGTAGAAAAAAAGTCCAGGGGGAGGGTCTGTAAGACAGGCGGACGAGAAGGAAAGGGGGGGTATATCAAAGGGAGTAGGGGAGGGGGAACTGTAAATGTGGAGGAGGAGGAAGGGGGATGTAAGAGTGAAAGAGGTGGGGGGGGGGGGGGGGGCAATAAGGGAAAGAGAAGTAGGTGGAGGGAGTCTATTTTCTGCCGCCTAGCAGAAAGTGACCCTGCCTCTTCCACTTGACCACACGTCGTCTCACACTCGCCTCTCCACCGCATAAATTCAGGCTGTCAACCACCCACCTGAGTCCGCTCAGTCCGCCCACCCGCCCGTCATGGCCCTATCACCGACGCCTCCGCTCTTCTAAATCTCTCTTTTATTACGAATTCTCATCAAACGTATATAACAAAAATAACGCCTCTTCTGAACCCCGTCACTGAAATCTCCACCCTAAGCTTGTTAATTCGCGTCGCCTCTCGCATGATCGCCTTATAATCAAGCATCCATGACCCACTTATCAACATGCACACAAAAATACGAAGCACATGTCTTCTTTCAAAAGCAAGACCCTCTCCCAATCCCCACTCATTAACGTAGCTGTGCCATTAATATCCACATTTGCATTCAAGTTGCGTTTTGAAGACCGGGGGAAACTAAACGCTCGTCTCAATTTCGAGCGCATTTCAAACGGCACGAGATAATGAATATGTAGAAGCCACATATGGTCAATTGGCCATGCGTCGGCGACGCTGGTCATGCTGTATCCGTGTGCGTGTTTGAATGGGAGAAAGAGGAAGGAGGGAAGGAGGGAGGGAGGGAGAGAGGGAGAGGGAGGGAGATAGAGAGAGAGGGTGGGGGGAGGGATAGGGAAAGTGAGTGAGTGAGATAGAGAGATAGATAGATAGATAGAGAGAGAGGGGGGGAAGGAGGGAGAAAGTGAGATAGATAGATAGATAGATAGATAGATAGATAGAGAGAGGGTGGGAGGGAGAGGGAAAGTGAGTGAGTGAGTGAGATAGAGAGATAGATAGATAGATAGATAGAGAGGGGGAGAGGGGGAGGGAGGGAGAAAGTGAGTGAGTGAGTGAGATAGAGATAGAAAGAGAAAGAGAGAAAGAGAGAGAGAGGGGGGGGGGGAGAGAGAGAGAGAGGGAGGGAGAGAGAGAGAGAGAGAGAGAGAGAGAGAGAGAGAGAGAGAGAGAGAGAGAGAGAGAGAGAGAGAGAGAGAGAGAGAGAGCGTGAGAGTGAGAGAAACTGATTAGATTTGCGTGTACGTAAGTGTGTCTGTCTCCGCGCTTTCCCTCCACGTGTCCTGGGCGTCCCTTGGCCGCCTACCGCGTTATGACTATCAATATCCGGCAGTGACCATGAGTACTGTTGAAGAAACCTACACTCTCCCCCTCAGTAGTTCTTGTTCCTCGGGTTAAGCGGCTTCAATGTCTTCGAATCAATGGATTATGAAACGACCATATGCTTCTCTTCGAAGACCTTATTTCAGAACCAAGATTCTTCGCCTCGCTCACTTCCGAGTTGGAGCACGAATATGGCGGCAATATATTTCAATACTCCACTATCACGGCCTCGACCCACGCCACCTTCGCTCAAAAAGGATATGGGAACGGAAAAAAAGTTCAACTTCCCTCCTCGTCGCCATAAATACCCACATCCCTCGACATCATGTAATTATTACAACCTCAAGAGTGAACAGACAAACAAATAGGCACGAAAAAAAGCCTAGAGGAAGGTTGGCAGTGAAGGCAGACTGGCGCCATAAAGCCGATGACACAGGTGTGGGCAGGTGCAAGCCCGACAGACACACGGGTATCAAAGGAAGGGTTTAACGAGGCCACAAATGCCCTTCCCGGTCCGATAAGCCAGTCAGAAGGGCGGGTACGGCAAAGCCCCCCCTCCCCCCCAGCCGCTTCATAGCTACACCAATAGGATAATGACGGTGAAACTGGTTTGGGAATTGTTTGGTTGATGTTAATGAAGCTCGAAGGAGCCTGAACCACCCCCGATGCGGCGACCCACTGGGGTAATACTTATGCTAAAACACACAATAAAGAAAATAATCCCTTATACTATGTAAAATCTTTTTGTATCAAGTCTCCCTTAAATGCATTCACGTATGTTTTTTTTAGATTATCTTATCAGTTAAAAATATCCCAATAACCACCAGCAGTGGCTTTAGTACAATGAGTCATTAACTCATACTGCTACACAGCAATGGAAGTAGACCAGAATGTGGTCAAAATCCATCTCTCTCATAAGACACATAGACGGCATCACGCGATATTTGTATTTTTTAGAGATTCTTCATTTAACTCAATGCCTCATTAAATTTAACGATTTTATATCATAAAGACCATCAGACAAGGAACGTAGTAGGAGTGAGAATACCAGATGGTTGAGAGTCGTAATACTCCAATGGTAAAAATATTCGCATGTAACTAATAATTGTGGTTATTGGGTGGTGTATGGAGAGAGGGTTGAGATAGGTAGGCCAACTGTGGGGCTTAGCATTTTTTCTAAATGTTTTCTCGCCTGCCTCCCTACGCTACGGTTCCCGCCTTCCTGCGGTTTGAAACTTTTTGACCTGAAGTGATAAACGTATCCTTTCATATCAGTCTGGTGTCCACAAACCCCCACACCACACGCTGTAAGAATAAATTTCAATTACTTAAACCGTACCCATTTACGCTGTTTAAGGAAAATAAGATGGGCTCCAGACGGAAGCAGAGAGGATCGAGCGCGAGGTAGAGTGCACCTGCCCACAAGACTCGTCCAGGCGGTGAGTGTCAGGTTACCAGGCAATAAGTCTCGAGCACTCACTGGCTAATTAATCACTTATGCAAAAACACGCAGCAATTTCTCCGAAGCATTCTATCCTCTCGCATAAATCATTCATACACCTGGACGGATTCGCCGGAAATTCCCTCTGCCCTCCCTCCTCCTTCCCTTCCTTTCCCTCGCTCTCAGCATGGAAAAACGACCGAGAAAAGAATGTCACCCATAAAGTCTCGTCCGCCACAACGGCCCCCGAGGGCAGGGCAGAGTTTGGAGCTCCAGATGACTATCACCGTCGCTAGACAATGGCTGGACCACTTTGGGACGACTGCCCCCTCCATTTACACTCCATATGAGGCTGGCCAGGGGATGCTACGGCAGGAGGGTCATCGTCACCTTCGCGTTCGACGGCCCGCCATTCATGCGCTCATAGCTGTGATTTTGGCTCACTGCTATGCGTCTATGCCTCGGACTGAATGCGCTGCCAACACGTGCTTATATGTCATTTATATGATGATTAGGAAGACGAGGAAAAAAAGAAATTATAGAGGAGGAACTGAAGGAGTCAAGGCGAATGGATATGATAGAAGGAAATGTGAATTCAAAGAAAGTAAAGAGGAGGGAGACAAGTCATTCGAAAGAAAAGATAAAAATGCCCCCTACAGTCCATAACGCCAAACTCAACTAAGGAAGAAGAAAAAACACACAATAGTACTAAACAGAAAGCCGACACAGCGCATTATGCAAATGCCTCACATAAATGCGTGCGAAGAACTCGTGTTAAGTAGCAGCGAAACGGCTAACCGAAGATCTCCATGGCAAGATAAGCGGCGGAACAGTTGCTCTCGAAGTGGGCAAAGGGCGCAAGGGTGAAAGGGGGCGATGATAAGAGAGATAGGCGAATGAGTGAGTCACGAGGAGGGGAGAGGAAGGACAGTCAGGGAAGTGAAGCGGGACGCAATAAGGGATATATACTAACGTAAAGTGAGATTCTGCTTTTGCTGTTGTCGTCAATAAGCATGCACTGGAGCGAAGGGGTGCGAGTATAAATATCTACATGATGTATGCAAGGAGTGTTTAAGAACATATTACATACATTTACCAAAACATGGAAATATACTCATTGCTTTTGTCTTGTTAATTTATGTATTCATAGATTTCATTTATCCATCTATTTATACATTTAATCGTCCTTCTTATTTCTAACCCACCTATGTGCAAGTTTCAACCTCCACGTCACTGAGTGAATGATGCAATAAGGTTTACCTCTAAACGAAACTTATCTAACATAAACAGCGTGTAATGTTGATGGCGTTGGGGCGGGGTCACGTAGGGTCGTGTAACGAAGGTGAGCCCACACCCCCTCTTTCGATCATATGTTCCTCTATGATAATATGGTAAACGAGAGAGAGAAAAAAATAGAAAGGCAGAGAGAGAAAGAAATAGAAATAGAAATAGAAATAGAAATAGAAATAGAAAGAGAGAGGGAGAGAGAGATAAACGATTATTTATCCAAGGATAAGAAACAAATATACTGACATAAACGATTATACACACAAACACATATCTATACAAATCGCTTTCTCTCTCTCTCTCTCTCTCTCTCTCATAGATGTGACAGCGTCTAGCGAGCGCCATGATGCTTCTTTCGGCAAGAAAGGGCACCTCCCTTCGCCGCCTGCCTGCCTCTCGCACAACCATTCAAGATATTATCACCGAACATTAATAACGTCTATAATTCCATCTCCGCCCCCGCCCCCCCTCCTCCTCCTCCCAGACTCGGCACAGTCATGGCGGATTTTTTTCGCTTTTCTTTTTTCCTGGTCTAGCCAACCGTCTCTGTCTAAACTAATGGACGTCGAGAAAATCGCACCGGGTGACGGGTTCTTTTCTAAAGGTATTTCCCTCGACGTTTCACATCCCACTTTTTTCTATATCCTTTCGTGATGCAAAAAATTATTCCATTTGCGAGTGGAATTCATTCTTCCCGCGCCAAGGATAAGCCTACAGTTTCCACGCGTGCAAAAAAAATGGTCTAAAGAGGGGATCATATTCTCTAAGCCGTCTTTGGTAACCCTGACTCCGGGCTCAAGAGCGTATCGCTGGCAACCCTGGCGGAGGTCTGAAAGGTCACCACGTGATTCATCAGACGGCTGACCCCCATTTATTTCGCCTTTTGTTTTGATGACTTAACCCCCCGGGTCCTCCGCGTCTTGGGAGAGGAAGGGGACAAAAACAAGTTTATTAGGAAGGCTGGAGATAAAATGGGGTGTAGCATACAGATAATGCCTTACCTTGTTGGGACTCGAGCGCTGGTGCGAATGCTTGGAGATGACTCCACATAACTACAAGCGATAAAAGCAGGCGCCGATGAACGTTAACGGTCACGCTAACATAACGTTCCTCGCATCCCTGGCATATTTCTCGCCACTCGCCTCAACTCCAACGTGGACGTGACCCATCCATGCCCATCTAATCTCCGAGCGGCCGCTCTGCAAAATGTCTCATCACGACGACGGACACATTCCTCGGCATCCTTCACAAACCGAAGTAATTTCGCTAAACACCACGATCTTGACCACAACACCAGAATCATGAAAATAATCACGACAATCACTTTCCGCGCCAATAATAACTGAACGGAAAATCGCCGAATCCACTGCGAGTATTTTCCTTCGCACTCAGATCACCAGACCGACTTCAGAACTCGAGACTGACCCCTCCTCACCTCCTCACTTCCCCGACCACACTGACTAGATATGATAATTACTTGGTCCCGACCGTCGCACACATACGCACTCTTAAAAAGGTCCCGAGTCTCCTCGCGTTGCTATGGTTACGGCAATGGGTTAATGAGAGGGTGGGTTTGTTGCCTCTTTTGTTTCCCCGAAGTGTGTGATGTTCTTGGCCGTCTGGCTCTCGGGGTCAGCGAGGCGCACGCTAGCTAATGGAAGGTTTTCTCCCCCTTATCCTTAAAGGGGTTTTACAGGCATGGCGGAGAGTGCACGAGCATGAAAGGACTTTCTAAAAATGGAGGCGTTTTAAGCCTAAGTGGAGGAAGGCAGTTGCGCCATTGTCCTCGAGGAACCACTTAATTATGAAAAGAATGATTAGCCGGGGTCAGGCTGGTCGCACTTCTACACAAGGGACGAGGGAAGTCGGCTGGGCAACCAACGCGTCTCAATGTTATTCTTTCTGATTTATGACACGTAAAGGAGAAAGTTTAGTAAAGAATGACAGGCAAAAAGGGAAAAACAAACTTGAAATCTGTAACTTCAGCTTCTAAGACATAGGTGTGTTCTAACACAGCAACAACGCAAGATTTCCTGGCGGTGTTGAAAAAAAAGTGTCAGCATTCCGAGCAAGTTCTCCTGTCAACGGCATGTATCGTGCTTTCACTCTTTCGAAATACCCAAAGGAATGATAAGAATCAGATGTATGCACAGCATCACCAAGAATGTCCGAGATGAGCACGAACAAATGCTTCCGCAATACTTTCACGTACCTAGTAAATATATCTTTTTGACACCCTTATGGCACCTATACAGCGCTCCACTTGACTCTTTCACGTACCTGAGATTTCAAATGGATTAGCAGGGAGGTTCGGGAAATACTCTATATAAACGGAAGGAAACACGTGTGTGTGTGTGTGTGTGTGTGTGTGTGTGTGTGTGTGTGTGTGTGTGTGTGTGTGTGTGTGTGTGTGTGTGTGTGTGAGAGAGAGAGAGAGAGAGAGAGAGAGAGAGATAGAAGGAGAGATAGAGAAAGAAAGAAAGAAAGAAAGAAAGAGAGAGAGAGAGAGATAGATAGATAGAGAGAGATAGAGAAAGAGAGAGAGAGAGAGAGAGAGAGAGAGAGAGAGAGAGAGAGAGAGAGAGAGAGAGAGAGAGAAGGAGAGAGAGAGAGAGAGAGAGAGAGAGAGAGAGAGAGAGAGAGAAAGAGAAAAAGAGAGAGAGAAAGAGAGAGAGAATATATATATATATATATATATATATATATATATATATATATATATATAGATAGAGAGAGAGAAGAGGAGAGAAGAGAGAAGAGGAGAGAAGAGAGAAAAAAAGATGAGAGGAGAAGAATAGAGAAGAGAAGACAGGAGAGATGAAGAGAAGTGAGATGTGAAGTGAAGTAAAGAGAGAAGGACTATAATGCATGTTAGTACGGGTGCGCACAGGTGTGTGCGTGTGGTAGACAGCAAGACGTTACCTTATCAAGGAGGTGGTAGCATCTCGCGGTGTCCTCGAGGCGGTCGCGGGTGTGGTGGAGGCGCTCGGTGAACTGCGTCAGGTGGAGGTGGAGTGCCCTTGCTAGTTCCCGGACGCTGGGTTCCGTCTCGGCCGAGGGCGCCGCTGCCTCCTGCAGCAGGGACCCGCCCTTCTCCAGGTGCCGCTGTGGGGAGGGGGAAAGGTCAAGTATTAGCTGGCGTTTTGTGGCCAAGAGAGTTATCTCTCTCCCTCCAAGACTAAAATAAACACTCGTAAAAGATAATAAGAATCGTTTTAATGACACGCACGTGCAGGTAATTGTACTTTCAAAAGACAATTATTTAACACTAAAGCACAATCTGCAAAAAAGTTCAGAAAACGTTAACACTCAAAATATCAAAACCACCATCGTTTCACATCAAACCATCACAATCTCACTTGAAAAAATAATAATAAAATAAAAAATAAAGCACCATCCATGTGATCTGAGCACAACATCGATAAATCAGCCTAGTGTCCATGCTAAGAGGCTGCATCTAACGGAGTTACATTTCACACCGCCTCGATAACATCAGAAAAACCGTTAAATTAACAGTACCACGTGACTGCCTGTGTCCGGCCGGCGGGCGAGGAGCGCGGCCAGTGAAAGAAGGGTAACACCAAAACCCCCTCGATGCGATGCTTGGTTGGAGGGGGGGGGGCACCTCATGAAGAAGTTCAATGATGATGCATCAATAAACAAGCCCTGTATTCAGTGCTCTCCCTCCCGCCCTCGCCCACCTCGACTCCTCACCGCGGCCACCATGACACACAACATGCTCTTTATTATGCAACATCCTGGATTCATACTGAAGCCAGACATCTCACCGTGTGACCGATGTACATGCTGTCTCCAAGTGCTTGTGCTTGCTAAGGAAAACTTGCAAGGTAACGCGCATGCGCCGCAATAGTGTTGCTAATCACCAGCTACTCGACGAACAGCTAAACACACATGGCTAAACGATGAATCAAAAGGTAAACAAGGTACTGACATACGCACACAAGCGTCGTGGATTCGAGGGACACCGCTGGCCTGTATCTTGACCATTAAGGATGTTGTTGTAGCGGTTAGGGTGTTTGCTGGCCTAGTTGTAGTGCTCTGTGGAATGGTGTTGACTGGGCATGCACCTCACACTTACAAGCATCATCACTGTCGAGGATGGTGTCGGTAAAAAAAAAAGGCCGAAATACAGACACATTCATATGCTCCTACGAGTGAACTGACTCATATAAAAGTGCACACGTGCTCACATACACGCGTGTTGGTGTGTATGTAAAGGCCAACTAATTACATCTGTATACATGATTAAATATGCGAGGAATAAAAATAATCACATATAAACAGTATACACGAAAACAATAACTAGATATTTGTTATACAAGAGCAAATTCTAACAAACAATTGATTGTCTTAAAAAGGCAATTCACAGTGCGCTGAGATTTCCGGTAAAGATTACCAAAGTTGTTATCTCACTTAACATCATCCATCAACAACTCCCATCAACCCCTAACAGCGGGGAAAGCACCTGGAGGTCCTAAAATTGACCCTTCGCGTGACCTGACATGACCTCATCACTTGTTTCACCATAACAGCGCGTGGGAGTGTAATACTCGTCCTTACATTAATTAAGAGGATGAAAGGGGGTGGGTGGGACATAGAAGGAATGGAAAGGGGGAGGGGGGGGGGGGTAGACACTCATCATCTCGTGTTATAAGTTGTCCCTCATCACGGGCTGCCCTCACCACAAGACGTAACTTTCTCGCCGTCTCTCGATGGGGTCGCTGCCGGGGGTAACTGATCACGGGGGAAAGTTCTGCGAGCATGCATAATTGGCCAGATTACGCACTCTTACGTATAACTCTTTCGTGAGTGTTCTTCGGATGACCCCCTCCCATGAGCTGCCTGCTGGTACTGAAGCTTAGGCCAAGAACTGGGATTCTTTCTAGGGTTACCAGGATAGGCAGTCACGTCCAACATCAACACTGCTTCACGGTTAATTTACAATAATAATTCAAACATTTATATCGCTATAAGGCTCATAGTGTTTGTAAACAATTTATCTCATGTGGAATGAGTTTGTGAGCAGGTTATGAACAAGGATTTGAAAATTTCAGGCGAGAACTGGGCGATCAGTACAATTCAGGGACAGCACCTAGAGACATCGACAAAAAAAAACGGAATATAAGAGTATAAAACCAAGTTCTTCACATGAATGTATAAATACACGTATACATTAATTTCGAGTAGGTTCGTTTTTCGTCCTAAAATATGCAAGAAGGGTTCCGTACTCCCTTCGCCCTCGGGGCTTTTGCGGAACGAGGGGGAGTCAAAGGGTGGGGGTTCTCTCGCTTGGTTTTAATTAATTATCAAGCCAATTATGGAGACTTGTCGTAAGACGCGTAATAATTGATGACCTCACTGATGTGCAAATTACTTCCGGATTAGCAAGTGACATCAAGTTGACAAGAAACGAAATTTACTTTGAGATGTCAATTATTAATTTGATTTCCTTCTTAACGCTAGTCATAATATCTATATTTGTGCTATTACAGTAACAGCTATGAAATTAAATGATACTCTCCTATGCTGCCCATGTTCGGCTTCAACAAACCAATATTAATGACAGCAATTCCATGGCTCCGTTAGCCACCTTTGTTACGTAGTTCAATCATATTCCCCCGAGCCGAGCAGCTGCTGACAAAATATTGATTTGGCCGCCACCGGTTCTCTCATCCTTAATTCCACCATGGCGCCGCTCTCTTCGCCTGCACTCTGTCGAATAAATCACAGGAGGGTCTTTCACGCCCCTCGGTAAGGTAATCGACTCGGGGTTCCTTTCCTTCTCCCAGTTGCCGTCTGGGCGCCGCGCCGTGGCCCGGTTCCGCCACGTGGCCGCTTTACTTCAACGAACGGCGGCAGACTCGAAGACAAACTCGCTGTAAAACTACAACGCTGTCTTTCTCCTTCACTTGCAACAACAAAACATTCGTGCATGTATAGTTCCTAGCGGAAAGAGAACGAGAGAGAGCGAGAGAAGAACAATGCTTAGTGATCATCCTATTAATGGCGGGAAAAGCAGTGCTGTCTGGCTGGACACGGCGGATGAGAACCACCCTGTTTTTACTAGTTAAATGATAATCGCGGAAAGCTCTGGTCAGCTGCATCAACACATATATTCCGGAATGAATGCTATGCACGAATGTTGCACTCTACTTCGCTGTGATAAAGTACTGCTGATTTTATTTCCCTTGTATATATAATAAATATGATAATGAATGTATACACAATTATATGCAAACATCACATATACATCTCAAGATTGAACTAAGAGAAATCAGGTAACACTTGGATTTTGTCTAAATGGAACGTTAAAACAAAACAATAATTCGTAAAACGGAAGAAAAGTTCCATTTGTAAAAACAAAACGCATCTGGAAACAGCACATGCTGAACACCTGTTGAACACTTGGGATACATGGACGAACATTAACTCTCAACACGAACGCACTTGCAAGCAGATTGGAGAAGAACTTTCTGTAAACATCCTTGGCAGTCGACGGTTTATATTGAAGAGAATTATTATGCACTAATCCCTAACGTGAATCAGATATCGGTCGTTAGAGGCAATCAAATCAAGAGCCTTGCGAGTCTCTAGCTTTTCATCACTATTTGACATGATCTTGATCAAGAGATATACTATCATGTTCATGTATACATATGAAATAGTTATTGGACTAGAATTCTATCAAAAGTCGAGACAAACTTTATCAACAACGATATTCACATTTTGAAATTATCAAGCCACGCTCCATGAAGAAAGAAAACAGAGGCCTACATTATCATTCTTCCATGAAGACGTATCTGACTGGCAAGCCAAATAAGGGAGCGCTTGAAGAACGACCGTCTCCTCCTCTCCCTCTTCTTTTCCTTTTTATTTTTCTCATCTCCTCCTCTCCTTTCCTCTCCTCCCCTCTCATTCTTTTTTTTTTCTCTTCTCCTTGTCCTCTCCTCCTCCCACTATTCCTTTTCCCGATGCTACTCCCTCCTCCTCCTCCTCTACATCTTCCCCTCTCCTTTCTTTCTTTTAGCCCTTCTTCTTTCCCTCCTGCTTCCACTTTTCCTTTCCCCCCTTCCCCATCTTCTCAAGAGGAGATACGACCGATCTCTTAAATCGCCTCAGTAAGGTTAGCAGCGTCTGCAGAAACGAGTTGCGTCTTACAGGCTGGCTATTCGAGGCTCGTCTCTTGTATAAAAAAAAAAAAAAAAAAAAATCGACCTGCAGAACATCAGGTCGCGTGCGCTCGGTGATTTTAAATAGCATTGGCGAATAAAAAAGGAGTTGCAATCGGTGCCGCCGCACAAAGGAAACAAGTGAAGAACGCCAGGGCGCATTCGTACGTTCATTCCGCAGCGCTTCTGCTTGTGCAATGCCTATGATGCAATACTGAAAGGAAGCTAGATGTTGAAACAATAGATGATGTGTTTTACAGGAAGTCGCTGGCCTTATTGTCGTTTGCGGAGAGTTCTACATCATAACGTTTGCGTGTATTTGTAAATGGTAGAATATTCTCAAGGCTCACAACCGAGTCTGGTAAACATCGCAAAACAATAAGAGAATAAGCATAAAACGCATAAAACATAAAACAAAATACCTCTTAACAGAGTGACATTCTCCCTCTCGCTCTCTTCTCTCCTCTCTCTCTTCTTCCCTTCCTCCCTTATTGTATCCCAATCTTCTCCCATTCCTCCCTCTCTCTCCCTCTCTTCCGCCTTTCTCAACACACACGAATCGCAGGACCGACAGCTCGCGAAATGAAGACCAGATAATCATCTCAGCAAGCAAGCAGGTAAGACGACAGGCAAGCAAGCAGGAGCAACGCGAACCGGCAGCGGGGCGACGAGAGGTGGCGAGCAGGGAGCCGCTTGTGGTTGGCAGCTGCAATTTCATATCCCACCACACCTGCTGCACGTTGCCGCTGCTGAGTATGGATGCTCCTGCTGACTCTGCAGTGCTAATGATGGAGAGGCTCCTGTGGGCGTGATGGCGATTGTATCGTTTCCAAGCGCCTGAATTTGAAGGCGGTGACATGTGCACGAAGGGGAGACGCTAATGACTTTCCAAGGACAATTAGTAACTTATCCCTTCGCTCCGCCCATGCGCGCTCACTTTACCCGCCAATGGCCCTCTTTTCAGTAAACAGATGGCAAAGGCAGCATTTCATGTCTGCCTGGGTCCGCTTAATTGCCAATGAACCAATGGTCACAAGTACCATAACAGGATATATCATGAATGCTTAAATTAACCTGAGTGTGTATATTTCCGCTGGATTTTCTACGCGCATGCGCTGACATTTACGATGACCAACAATAAACCTACTTTTGGTGCATATGATTATTAGTCTATCAATGTATTCAGGCTTGTTTGACAGCGCGTTGGAGTGACAACCTATCCCCCATTACCCCTCCCTCTCCCTAAAGGATATCTGCCACACAAACCCGGCAGAACCACCACGGACAACACCGGAAGTCCTGACTTATAACACTAATTAAACTAGCGATCCCGCCGATGTGCAGTCGCCCGTGATAATGCTAACGTCCGAATGCCGCCGAAGTCGCTATTGTTAGCGTAACGGAAATCGAATGTCTTGTGAATGTTGTATGGCGCGACCAACATTATCTTTTCATAAACATCCGGGACGGTCCGCGGAGACCGACGTACCGTATCCACTTTCGTCTTTCAAACCGCTTGCCAAAAAGAAAAGAAAAGAAAGGAAAAAAAGAAAGACGAGAAAGAAAGAAGAGAAATAAATACATCATATGCGATCTGGTCTCCTGCGTGTCCCAAGCAAGGAAGGATACGTCGACAGCGATCATTACTCGCACAAGGGGTCACTGTGCTGGCCGGGCCTACTACATATTCATAGTCGTATCCACCGCCATGACCTTATCAGTGGCCACTTTTACCTGCGGCGCCGTCGGGGAAGAGGAGGATAAGGAGGAAGAGGGAAGGAGAGGAAAAAAGGAGAGAAGAGAGACGAGAGAGGAGGGTGGTGGGCAGAGGGGGAAGGGGGGAAGGGGAAGCTGGTGCAGGTGGCGCGGCGACCCCAGATACTGAGGCCTGTTACCATTCTTGTCCCTCATATCCATTCTCAATGCTACGGGGACTCACATTGTATTATTTGAGTTCTAGTACATTCACTCCCCCTTTCTTTCCCTATTCTAAGCATTCACCCTCGTCGCTATTACTCCCTGCATACAACCCACTCTGTCGCCGGCGTGCAAGCGGATCCCGCCTCAGCAAATCACCGTATTATTAGGAATTGTGTTGCAATGCTCGGATGGCGAAGGCAATGTCCGTTGCCAAGAAAGGACTGTGAGTTTCTAAGTTAAATCTCATTAAATCAACAGAGAGGATGAAGAGATGAATATTAAGATTTATTTAAACTGACTGCCTTATTAAAGTGCGCACGCGTGTGTATGTGTTTGTATTTGTGTATATTCATATGGGCGTGTGTGTATGTCGGTGCGTGTGCACAAGTGTCACTCGCTCAACGGTTGTATCTTGGTAACAGTAATGCTCCCACACGCACACACAGACACTTTCACTATAGGCAGTGTCACTCGCCGATCCTGTCACGCAGTTCCGTGAAAGGGCGGCTCGGAGCGGCCTCTCACGCTGCAAAACACACACTATTCCACCTCCTTACGATTGCCATTACGACTCGGAAAGCGTCAATTTGGCAATAGGAATGTGCTTTTTTCTGTATTTGCGGGATCGATCGGTTCCGCCGTGTGCTGCGTCATCTGCTTGAACCTGGTCATGTGCGCTTTCTTTGCTGTGCGGAGTGTCGTGCAAAGCCGAATGGTAGAAAATGAGCCATCAATTTGGTGGACGAAAATAGCATATTGCTAGAATATTATGATTCGACTAATGTCACTAAAATTATGATGAAATCAACTTCCGATAACTCTTTCCCAAAAATCACTACGTAAAAAATAATGAACGTGACAAATAAAGGATCTATGAGCATCGCCACTACTCCCGCGCAAAACCCACGGTAACGGAAAACAAACACCTCTGCAAGATATCCATTGCACATCCTGCATACACCATGGGTCCGTCCCTATCCCCGTCAGCCACAAGTACCCCCCCCCCCCCGTCAACCGCCGACGCCGTGGCTTAAAACGATGATGTTCGGATCTGCAGTAATCTCTTCCGGTTGCAAATCTCCATGGGGAGTGGGCGGCGAGAGGACGAAGGGACGGCCTTTGATATAAATCTTCCCATGGCTAGGAATTAAGCTAGTTCGTTCTCCTCAATAGGCTGCATAGCATTGTGTTTGTAGATCATTACAAGGGGAATATATCAGATCCCTAACCATGCTGTAATATCGGGAAAAAGATTATTCAGGATTTATCTATTCATCTACCTATCTTTATATATGTATATATGTGTGTGTGTGTGTGTGTATGTATGTATGTATGTATGTATGTATGTATGTATGTATGTATGTATGTATGTATGTATGTATGTGTGTGTGTATATATATATATATATATATATATATATATATATATATATATATATATATATATATATATATGTATGTGTGTGTCTGTGTATATGTATACATACATACATACATACATATATATATACACACGCATGCATACATATATACATACACATATACACACACCTGTCTGCATTTCTATATATCTATAAATATGCACAAACATAAACACAAACACACATCAAGTTTTTTAGTTTATCGGCGCATGGCATTCCAGGGACGTGGACCGGACTTCGGAGCTCCCCGGTACCAGAAGACGTTGGAGGCGCCTCGACTGCTCTCCCGAGATGACCGGAGTTCCTCATTACAAGCTGGGAGGAGCCGGAACAAATTGCCGTGACATCCGGTGTGGAGGCAAATGATTCAAGAAGCGGCGCTGTGTACTCCAGATGGCTCGACGTGCTTGCGATTTCCCCCTTTTTTTTACACATGCTTTTAAAAGCGGCGGAACTTTGAAACACAATGGCCTGTTGCTTTCTCTTCAAGCGGAGGTTGTGAATCGGGCCAGGAGCATCACGTACCCCCTGAGGCGTGTAAACCCGAGCGGGGCGCGAAACTTGACCTCTCGTTGACAGACGACCTTGTTTCCGGCGCGCGCACGTACTCAGTCACCATCATTCACGGCCGATCACCTTCCTGCTTCGCCTAGCCTGTAATTGGGACTCCCAAGAAAGGCGCAAATCTCGGGTTACAAGCATACGAACACATGAGAACCGGTGTCGGTGCGGCGATTCGGGAGACAGCAAAGCGGGCAGCGAAGATAGCCTGCTGGCATGAAGCTCTATTTTTTCCTGAGCTTAATATCCAGTTTGTAAGGAAATGTGACCTGACATTATATCATGACCTCCATACTATTCCGATACTCCTCCAACTGCTCCAAATGCCTAACGGAAAATGTTCGAACACTTGCTCAGCTGGTTGCTTATAACACCAGGCTTACATTTAAAACAGCAATGTTCGTGGTGGTGGTTCTTGTAGCTATAGTAGTATTAGTAATATACAAGTAGTAGTAATAGTAGTAGCAGTAGTAAAAAAATAATAAGACTAATTCAAACGGTTACATTTACATAACCATTCTAAGCTGGTGCATCGTTGCAACTTGAAAATTTCATCACGAGGTGTGGGTACCAGCAACCCATATCATTATCAAAATGCTTGATCTCAAAATCCCATGAATAACAATATGGTGCAAACTATCAGATCCTACAACCACTACGCGTTATCAAAACACAAGTTCATGATTTTTTCACCATCAATTCACTTACATATGTTTTCTGATACCACCTTTCTCCTATTTCGTTTGTTCACCAACACCGGGCGATAACAAAGATAACAAAGATCATGCCCGGTGCCCCGCCCATCCAGTCTGTGTTAATATAACGCCCTTCGCCTTCCCACCCTTCCCCATCTGGCGGGATCCCAGCGTGACCTATCATGACCCATGACAAGAGAGGGGCAGCATGCGGGTTGAGGCAGCAGGTCAAGCGTGACAGGGCGGCCGCCACCACATGCGCACCAGCAACAAGGGGAGAGTAAGGCGCGGGTCAGCTAGCCACTCGAGCGGTTCCGCAACGCTGCATGTGAAAGGATAACGGAAAGGAGTGAGAGGCACGAGGGGATCCTCCCCCCCCCTTCCTCCTCCCAGAGAGAAAGCAGAAGAACGCCGGTCGTAGGAATAACGCAATACGTGAAGGGCGCTCTCCCTCCCACCCGTGGAGATCAGCTGTGTGTAAGACGCTTCCGTCAACTATACCTTTACTTGGAGGTTCTCATGCCATTCGATGGGCGGGAAATTGGCCCTTACCTGAAAGAGAGAAAAAAAAAACGATTAAAAACATTCAGACAAATAACACACATCCAATACACACACAAAAAAAATATATCATTTACATATAGTAGTAGCATATGTTTAAAAAAATCAATTCCATTTAAATTTACGGGCCATTATATTGCGGCATAATCTAAGGGGAAAAAAGAGTCCGTGACCCCTAAGTAATATATCCGGGTTCCAGCACGGTAATCCTACGCGCGACATGTAAATAAGGCATCACCCGATCTGCACTAAAACACAACTCGGACTCACGACTCCCTTCTACCACAATACCACCACCCGGACGGGGTTACTTAATCAGCACTGACCCTCTGCCTCTATCTTCGGACGATCGCTGTGACCCGACACGGCGAGGGGGGAGGGGAGGATGACCCATTTTAACCTCCATCACGAAGCAGGAGACAAAAACTACCTCTGTGTCGGGTTGAGGTAACGGAGTTCAGCTATGGGCTCGAGACGTGAGAGTCGCAAAAGACAGTCATTGACCCTAGACTCATTAACGTCGAGGATATTTAGTAATGAAAGAGGGATCTGCTATATATATGTACTTCATGCCACGTATCGTAAAGCAGCGGGGGAGTTATTTTGAAGTAGCACGAGGAGACGTATATGCTCTGGCGCACCGTATAAGGGATACTGTAGAATGTATGGGTGTGGTCCTGGGGTGAAGCCATGGCAGGAGATCGCATCATATCTCCCATATACGCCAATGCCATCTCGCCATAAAAAATGGGGAGAAAAAGATTCAAGAGATTGCCATAAAAAGAACAAGATTATCTATGACTGCAGTCCTTCCTTGAGCAATTCCGCTCGCATCACGAAACAGATGGATGCCCATCATAATGTAATTCTTGTAAGCTTACACATCCATGATTTCTTAACCACCACGTGTCTGCACCCGACCCAGAGGTTATGCAAAACCAGCTAGAGACAAGCAAAATAAATTAGTTCAGATTATACAAATTTCCACCCCAAGATATGAATGATTATGCTTCGATGTCTGAAACGGGTTAATTTCTTCTTGCATCATATCCAACATCACATTTCTCAAGCAACTGATGCTCACATGTTTCTCGTTGAACATAATAAACGTATTCCATCCGCAGACTCGCCATTTGATATACAAGACAGATCGTTCCCGACCTAAGACATCCAACCTGCTGACTCCACGTCTTCATTATTCTCGTCTCTGCCTAAAATATCACCCACAAATTGCCCTTTTCTTTAGTAATTCACTTGATGTTCATTATGATCCTATTCTCGAACAAGCAATAAAATAAATCAAGTGTCAGGGAGGCCGGCGGAGGTCGAGAAAGGCCCCTCGGTTCTGGCCGTCGCAGGAAAAGGGGAGCCTATGAACGGGTCTTTAAGGTGAAATTCCCATTCATCTGGCTGATATTTGGGCGGTATAGGCCTACACTCCGCCCTCTCACTCAGCAGACCCTTGGTTCAGTCTTTGAATGCATGTACATGGTTAACAATCGTACACTACCTGCACCGCCATACATCACGTGCCTTATGGACTTCTTCAAGGTTAGCATCGATAAAGAAAAAGTGGTGGTGGGGGAGGAGGAGGAGAAAGGAGGACGAGGAAGAAAATAAAGAGGAGAAGAAGGAAAGAGAAGACAGACCACAATCTAAAAAAAAAATCGAAATACTCAAGAAGTAACAAAACATTTCCTGGTCATCTCCAAGCCGGAGGCCCAACAATCACCCACTTGCATTGACGGATGAGCACAACATTTCCCGGCTGATCCCCTTCAAGGCATCTCGAGGAGACAGTACTTCAAGGCATGTTAAAAAAGCAAACAGAATGACAGGTCCGCTAAGCCGTCATTCGGAATAACGCCCACGACTGTTCCCACCTAGAGTGTTTATTTTCCACATTAAAAAGAGATTCCCACAGTTCCTTACTATTTGTTTAGTCAAGCATATTTACCCTAGCAGACCCCATGGTGCGGGGCTAGCAGAGGGGTTGAAGGTGGCCAGGAAGTATTCCCGCTGTGGGTGTGGGGATGTCGCGCTTCCAATCCCTTTTACTTATTTTCTACATACTTTATTTATCATTATTGATATCACTGTTATCATTATTATTGTTACTATCATTATCATTACTGATATTAAGGTAATACACTTCGTCTTCAACACCCTTTCTTCCTGACCTCTCTCGCAGTCTCTGTCTTTGTCTTCCCTCCCCTTCTCTCTTTCCTCCGGGAGCCAACGTGTTATTTTAAATCAATAAAATGATCATACCTGAAGTGAGTCACGAAGTGTCATGGATATAGAGAGAATATGTTACACGTGTCAATTGATTTCCATTGCCCCATCTTGACTAGGCTTCATGTCTCCCCCCACCCCCCAGCACCCTCCCTCTCTAAAAAGCCGATTTTGTATTTTCCTTTCTTAAATCAAAGAAACAAAAAACATCTGGCGGGAAACGAATACAGTGATACAGTGGCTTGTGATAGACAAGGAAGGGAAGAAACGGCCAGCCCACTGCATAAACTACTCCCTTTCTCTTCTTCTTCTTCTTCCTGGTTCGGCCGTACGTCTGTTGCGTCTTCGGGTTAAACGAAGGCATGCGCTGTTTCCTTGTCCAGCAATAAAGAGTTATTGTCGGAGGAACACATACCTTGGCAGTGGTGGGTCTCCTCCCTGGGCCTGACCACAAGTAACCATCGCTATTTCCAAGGGTCAAGTTCAGGGGCTGTTTCAAGGACACGGGCGAACGCCTCCCGCAACACATACGGTCGGAGATTCGCCTATACACACACCAACCCCGGTACGGTTTCCTGATGTAAAGTGAGTTTGCTCTGGATAATCCTCACATAAAGAAGAATTTTCAGTTCCCAAGCAGGACAGTACCTGGACGCAAGGCAAAGAGGGGGAGAGGGGAGACGGGGAGAGGGGAGACGGGGAGAGGGAGAGAGGGGGAGAGAGGGTAGGGGTGAGTATAGTTATGGGCCTGTGACCATGGGAGTATTGGTGCTCAAGGGCGGGTCCACATGGTCATCACTCTTAACCAAGAACGATTTTTCACTAACCAAATAGACCACAGGCAGAGATTCCCCGCAGTTTTAGTATTGAATCAGGTATTTCCACGAGAGCTTCGTCAAGTGTTTGCCGAGCACCCTTGAGAGGGACACCTGCCTCCTCCGTCACACTTGCATATCATCTTTGTGTTACTACAGGGACGCACATCTACACCACTCTAAAGATGGCCTCTCTCCAATAAAAAAAATAACGGTTTTCTTAACAAGCATCGACTGTAGTGTCAACCGATGTGTTTCTGTTGACCTTTTCGTGTACGCCGTGATATTTACATGACCATATGACTCAGCCCTCCATGAAACGTCTGTGATTCATTTTCCAAGGGTGCCCGACGGCCCTGCCCATTGCAACGAAAGGCGGTGCCTGAGGATCACGCTCTGCACCGGAAGAAACGAGGGAGTTGATCGCTCTGCCGAACAATGGGGTCGTTTTATTAGGGGAAACTAGGTTGCAGGAAAACTCTGATTAAATTTTGAAACACCAATGTCTTCTGTTATTGCATTGTAGATGTCACGAAACTATCCTTCTCGCTTATTATAGGTCAATTAACCATATTCCACATCTGTTGAAACACCTCGTTTCAGTTTTGATATGCACTTCCTAAAGTACAGACCCCCAGTATAATGAAATCCACGTCACAACCATGTAATCCCATGGCATAATAGAGCGTAACTGTAACATGGTGGTAGTAACGTTAAGGTGCTGGTAACGCGGGTCGGTGCGGTGGCAAGGCTGATGGCCAGACAGTAACAGAGTGGTGTTCGGGAGCGCCCAAGACTTACACCATTGTGAGACTTACCCCCTCTAGTTACCTCACATTTATTATTTTTCGGAGTTTACCTGGCCTTTGTTATCTCCTTTACCACATTACAGACCTTTTTACCGCAGTCATTGTTGCTCTGCTGTGCCGAAGGGGGGACCGCGAGAAACCCACATATTGTTCTCGGTTTTGAGTTTATTAAACTGCATTCGAAAAGTTCCGCTTCCTCGGAATGGGGAAACGACAAATTTTTACGTACCCGGAAAAGCGACGGGAGTTTGAGGTCTGACTGACAAATTTATGACATGGGTGTTACACTACATTTTAAAAATCGAATTTCTTTTACATCCTTTACATTTTTTACTGGATGAAAACCAGCATACCACTTCTAAAAACATTTTTCTGTTCGATGTAAAAAAAAAAATCTCATTCTAGCCTATTAAAATCCCATCATCTCGTTAGCAACAGTAGCACTTCCACCGCCACAATAGACTAGCCTTTGAACTTCGATTGAACAGGCCCTCGTCCTTACAGCCCACCACACGGCTTACTAAAGAATGAGAACCCTTAATGCTGTGGCGCAGACAGGCGTATGGAAGGCAAGGGAGGGTGCGAGGAGCGAGCTCGAAGGTTGGTATGGCTGGAGGGTGTGGGAAAGGGATGAATAGAGATGAAGGAATATGACATGTTTGACAAAAGGGTTTGCCGTTAGGAAATTCCGAAGTGTTAAGCGTCGCAGAAAGTGACACGAAGAGGGTTGGTTCTCCACAACAAAAAGTAGGCAGGTTATAAACTCTATGACGTAAGGACACTTCTCCCTCGCGGTGTAAACAGTTTGGAAGAAACACCCTGTTTGCAGTCACTGTCCTCTACACGAGATGGATTTGCCCCATACGTCCCTTATACCAGACGTCTGTAGAAAGGTCAGCATACCAGGGGGAATCTATGTATATATAAAAACTCCTTTAGAAGCGGAGAGGGAGGGCGAAGGAGACAGAAAAGGATAAACAAGGAGGTGGGGAGGAGGGATTCTGTGAAATGTAAATTGGTGGTTCTGGGTCTGTGTATTTAAACACCTCCTTATTAAAACAGTGTTACATATAAACCCTTGACCAAGTCTTGGGAAAATGAGGAAAAACAAAAAAGGTTTAAGAAGAATCGACATTTTGTAAAATAAGATGCATATAAATATGGTATACGAGAAAGACTGACAATTCTCTCGGGTGTTAACATACGAAATTTCTGTAGATAATTACTAGTTTGGGAGTGAGAGGCTGACTAGCTATCAGCCAGCCATCTCACTGACCTGGGGCGACCTGGCTTGTCTGATCATCGACCCGTAGTCAAGCTGTGTGAGCCAGCGGTCACTTACATTCCTTAGTTTCCCGCTTTTCGTTTTCAAGTCAGCTAGAATACACATAGATTCTCATATCCTAAAGGATGAGAAAGGAATCAGGAGATTAGACACAACGATGGGCGGTGTCAGTGAAAAGACCCTTTAACTTTTAGTGGTTAACGAGAGGCTAGACGAAGCCCATTTCCCTGATCCCAGTTAAAAGCGGGACATAAATGGATTTTTACCGATAATGATCGCCGCTCAAACCTGCTGTTGTGTGAATTTCCTTCTGAGAATAATGGCAAAAGACAATTCGAATCTTGAAAAATACCTATATATTTGTTTGATATGTGTGGAAAATCTCAACTATTTCCCACTACCAGCGTATTCCCACACTTTACACAAACATCCTTTATAGGCGACCGCAAGCCGACCCATCGGCCGTCCAAAAACCGCAGGATTTAACCAAGCCATGAAGCCGCCCGTGACGATGCCCTCCGGTCCCGCGAACTCCACCTCCTCCTCCTTCTCCTTCTACCTCCTTCGTGAAACCTTTCTACGAGTATTTTTCCGCATTCCCTGCAAACCCTTTCCTCCCCTTGCTTTGAATCCCTCACAAGAAAGGATTCCCCGCAATATTCCTGAAGTGTTTGTGCCGAGGTTCTTCCTGCGTATCCACGGACCCGGGTATATTCTGATGGGATGACCGCGTCTGGCCGGTGGCTCTGATGGCCTATTCGGATAAGTCCAGAAACAAGGCCGGACGGAGAGTGTAAGGTTACGCCACGAGATGCGATAACGCGTACACTGAAGCAGCCGTGTCTTCAGATAAAATAAGCTAAATGGTAAGCGTGATGAAAGAAAGAACCGCCATCTACTTTGCTGTGACATTGTTCAAGACTTTTAAGAGATCTTGGGACGCAACTGTAAACTGATTAAATCTCACTTGATCCCATCGTATTTAAATTGAAGCTGATTAATTTGACCTTCTACCACTTACTTGAAAACTGCGACGGTTGTCTTAATTTCGCTCACACGTTTAATGTCATAACGACTATAAAAGCCCTTTGTTAACATTCTGGGTTAAACGTGCTTTTGCCCGTCACTAGGCCATGGTTCGCTCGATCGCACTTTCTTCGTCAAATAGAATCGTGGTAGATTTGTAACTTAGAAAAAGAAAAAGTCTTTGCAGTGTGGTCAGCCTCTCGTCGGCTGTGGTCTCCTTCACTTTTTTATCATCATGTTTATAGTAAGCCGCTTTTAACTTAGGTTTCGCGACATAAAACACACATACACACATATACACATACACACATGTATGTACATACCTATACAATAGCACGAAAAATATTTATCTTTAACTCCTAGAAAGCGATACAACCAGGAAGTTTTAAAAACGCCAATCCACACTGAGAGTTTTCTTAGTCAGAGAAAACTTATTCATACAGCAGCCCCTCCGTGACCAGGTGACCAGGGGCCAGGTGAGGAGGCGGCCCGAGCACTAGGGTGAGGGTCGGCCGCGCGTCACTGATAATGCTTGTTTACCTACACTTCATTAGCCTGGTCCTTAGGCCCCGCGCCCCACCCGCCTCGTCGGAGATTTCGGCGCCCGATGGCTGGCCCTATCGCCATGGCCATCGCGGACTCGGTATTTCATTCAGTGGCCATTCATCCACAGTGTATATAGAGAATATACGTATTACACCGATACTATTAATCTGAATATTGTATACACCGTGACAACACTAACTTACAGATGTTCCCTTTCAAGAGAAGGAAATCCCAATCTGTGACATTTCCCCTAAACTTTTATACCATCGTGTCCTTCCCCCTTCCCCTGCTATCCTACACAAGATCCTGAACTAAGATTCTCCGCTGGACATTCCTAACAGTCTTCCATTTAGAATCCTCCAAGTTTCCCTTTCTTGTGATTAAATATTCATCGCTAATGTCGACGTGCGGCATGAGAAGCTTCTGGTGGGGCTTGGCCTGTGAACCTGCCAATCCATCACTCCCCCCCCCCCCTCCTATTGCTCGACGAGACACACACGACCCCCCACCAACACTATCTTGAGAGGGCAGGCGAGGTCAAACTCATCAAGGAGTGAGGTCAGGTCGGGTGGGGTCAGGCGGCGACGGAAATTACACACTTCAAATCCACGACCCCCTGGCTTAGTCTGCGAGCGCAACCACTAAGACAGAAATAGTTACTTTGGAGAACATCGCCTTTATTTAATTACACTGCTTAACCATACCTGTCACTCACACTTGCTTACGGTGGCTGCCTGTGCAGCAACCAGCCATCTGACCCGAACAGTTAATTGATCAAAATTACCTGGGAACCAAGAAATTGAATTTCTTATAATCACTAATGTTAAAAGGGGAAAAAGAGACCTGGCAACCTTAACTTTCGACAATATAATGCAATTTGTAAGTACCGGTACTGTATGCTGGCAAGTGGTATCTGTACATACTGTAAGAATATATTCATGGAATTATGTTTATATTTAAATGGCGATACCTTACATCAAGGGCATTTATAATATATATATATATATATATATATATATATATATATATATATATGTATATATATATGTATATATATATACATATATACATACATACATAAATACATACACATACACACACAGACATATATATATATATATATATAATATATAATATATATATAATATATATTATATATATATATATATATACACACACATACATACATACATACAATAATATATATATATATATATATATATATATATATATATATATATACATATATACACACACACATACATACATACATATATATATATATAATATATATATATATATATATATATATATATATATATATATATATATATATATATATATATATATATATATACATATATACACACACACATACATACATACATACATATATATGTTTCTGTGTTTGTTTACCCGTGTATGCGTGTATATGTAATTAAGTATGTCTATCTGTATGCATGATTATATATATGTATTATGTATATGTATGTGCATATACATGTATGTACGTAGTCATGTATGTGTGTATGAATATATGTATGTATGTATGTATTTATGTGTGTGTGTACGTTCGGGTGCGTGGGCACTCGTGCATGTGACTGAAAATTCTATTAACATATAATTAGTTACACCTGGCTAAGAATCTCATCACATACAAGTACGCTGTTTGTGTTTGATAAAGAAACATGTCCAGCCGATAACAATGTTTATTGAAATTTCACCTTCCCATTGTTGCGCTTGTCACACCGACGATGAGTCGTGAAGGATGGTATGGGCGAGGGAGGGAGGGAGGGAGGGAGGGAGGAGGTGTGGCGGAGAAAGGGAAGGGGGGAGGAGGAGGAGGAGGAGGAGGAGGAGGAGGAGGAGGAGGAGGAGGAGGAGGAGGAGGAGGAGGAGGAGGAGGAGGAGAGGAGGGACTCATCACCGCGTACGTGACCAGAAGCCAGCGGGTCACACGTCATCAATTACTTCCAGCCAGACCTGCATCGTCCACATGTGCTGACCTACACTCTCCTCTGCCGTGACTGCATGGTCATCTCATGGCGGTTGATTCACGTCGTCATGGAGCTCATTGTATGCATTCATGACCTCAACCACTATGCTTGTTTTGGGGGTTTCGATTTTCTTGTAGTTTGCGCCCGTTCTTTCTTTTTGCCTTTTGCTTTCTCCGAAAATTGGATAGAAAATCGAGGTTGCAGCTGGGGAGGTAATCTGCATTTCATACTGCCATATCATCCTTCCCAAATCTATGTTAATGTCACGGGGGGAAAGGCGGGAAAAGAAATCAAAACGCGACACCTGATGTGGCAAGCGTTGTACACCCCAAAAGAAACGTCACCTCGTTCGCTATAATTAAAAGCCATTAACAAAGACCAGACAGCGGGATATGAATGTCTCTCGTATACGCTGTACATTCGCGCCGAAGTAACGATGCGTCATGAACCAGCTGTAACATTACCCAGCTGTAACCTGATACCGGAGAGGTTCTTCCCCAAAAGGTGGGATTGCGGTACGAAAAATGCCATTGAATCGTCACCGACTGAATGGATACACCGTGATTTTTTTCCCATCAAAGGCTTTTATTTGACGACGGATAATAAATAAAAGCCGGCGTGAGCCTTTGCCAAGCGAAACCTCCCGGAAAGAAGAAGACTAACCAAGAGGCCGACAATAGAGAGTAGATAAATAAGCCGCTCCGTAAAGTAGACAGACATCTGCTCGACCTTGCTCGACCGCCGCTCGCTCTAAGCATTATCCCTCTTTACTCGACAAGCCTCCGTAAATATAAAAAGACATATCGAGTCTTAGCTGACTGCGGGGAGATTACGGGTGCCCCCCGCGGTGATGGCATTCTTATGACACGTTGGAAGGGGAGGGGGAAGGGAAAAGGAATGGGGGATAGGAGAGAGGGGGAATCGCGACGAGGGTAGGGAAAGGGTGAGAGAGGATGGAGTAGGAGGAGAGATAGGAATAGAAGAAGAAGTAGGGAAAGAGAGAGGGAGAAGTACGGGAGAGGGTTAGAGGGGATGGGGTAGGCGAAAGGGAAAGAGAGAAAGGGAGGGAAACAGAGGAAGGACTGATTGGTAGGGGACGAAGGGCTGTAGTTAAGACCCTTCACTAACGTAAATTCCACCTCGTTATAGATACAATTATCATATCGGCTAGGCTTTTTATTACATTTCCTGGAACTTTTCGCGATTTTGCAGAATATCAAGTAAACCAAATAAACAGATATAAAACAAACAAACCTCTAAAATAATATAACAAGCTAAACAAAATTAAAACAAAACTAACAAATCAAAAGGCAAAACATTCACGCCGCACTAAGGAAGTTTCCCAAAATAGAGCGAGGATAAAGCACACAGGTGTCGTGGGCGGGGCAATCAGCCTTGACGGGTCACGGGCGCGAGGGCGCAGGTGGGCGCCATCTTGGCACATACCCAGAGACCCTTTGGAGACAGGAAGTAGAAACAGGAAGGAGAGGATGCATCCAAATCCTTCGAGCAGGATGTGAAGTGTTGCCAAGTTTACGACCCTTGACCTCAAGCATATGGTTCAACATCGTGATCACTATCTTGAAATTTCATCTTGATTTCTCCACGCAAGATATTTTTTTGAGAAGCATTATTAATAAAACAGCAAGTACCGTTCGTAATGGAATAAGAGCTAGGAGGGGCTTTTCGTGGGGAGGGGGAGGGGGAGGGGTTACCACCGCGCACGCCCCAAAGGGTATCAACCCGCTCGCAACCGCATAAACGGCCGTCGGCCATTTTCGGTGTATGATTAGCGGAACGTTTAATTACTCGGGAGTTAAATTAGAAGTTCTCTGTAATTTGAAATGTCGGGAACTTAATTGGAAGTTAACAAGAATTTACAAAGTGTAGTACTTTTGGCAGAAAGAAAATAAAATAAATGGAAAAAAACTGGAAAATCATAAAATTCTATCAATGTACTGTTTAAATTAATTTTAAATTATGCGCATCTCTCTCCTATCGTTTCGCCCACGACAAAGATCCTACGGCGTCATACTCAGCACGACGCGGCACGGACAAGCGCACGTGACACAGATTGTAGCACGTACGCGTCGGCTGGGGGTAAGGGGGGGGGGAGAGGCGAGCACAATAGCATTGAATTTATGTTTCGCATTGTGGCGTGAGGGCGGCGTGGGGTGAAGGGGAGGGGGTAGAGAGGGAAGAAGAGGAACTGCTCAACCTGGCGCCCTCCCCGTCTCCTCCTGCTGATAGGATGCGCTTCCCTCGAACTAAAGAATGGTAGCATAAATCATCTATATTTTTCAAGATTTCCGATGTAGAGAAATCTATGATGTCCTCGTGTCACAAGTTATCTATTCCTCCAAACGATAGTTTAAAAAACAAACAAACATATGGCATGCGAAGCTATTTCCTGCCAGGAGAAGTGCCTCTGTCATGCCCACCAAGGTTGCTTACACGGAATCTCTTTCCTGTGGAATCACTTCATCTTTTTTTTTTCTCTCTTTTTTTTAGCTGACACCTGCTGAGTATCGCATCGCAAATACTCATCTTTCAGCGAGAGAAACGAATCGATTTCACAAAGAGAATCAGTTCCGGACGGTAAATCTGCTACCCCGGCACAGGTGTCCTCGAGTGGAGAACAGAAACTAGGTAAGTGTGCGCATGTGTGCAGCTGTTTCGACTCGTTGTTCCGCCTGAACAAATGGTGTTCATGATAGGGGTTGGACGAGTGCACAATAATAGCGAGGACTCCCACACAGAAGGGGGATCACGAGCCAGCCTACGCCTCCCCTTCCTCGTCTCCCCTCGTGGTGGTGCTTATCACCCTCTTCCCTTCTCCCTCCCCCCTTCCCCTTCACCCCCACTCCCCACCCTCGCCCCTGACATAACCTCTCCAGCTGTTGTTCGAACCGACACTCACCTACAACGCATCAGGATCACCCACCCGGTATCAAGTCGTCTACATTAAACACAAACAGCAACGCGTCATGTTTAATTAAAAGACAGTGCAATAAACCAAAACTATAAACCGAAAAAACAACCCAAAAATCAGAAATAAAAATGACGAAAAACAGAAAAAAAGAAACCAGAGAAAAAATAAATATTTCCCCGTATCCATTTCAAGCAGAGATGCGGCCCATTCATCTCCGAAAACAACAGACGGACAATGAGATCGATTAAAAGCCTCTTAAATGATATTGATCACGAGGCGGGAGAACAGAACGTGCACGTGTCAATCAGCTGCACGTGGTAATGGATAACACGCGAGTCAAATATTTGCACATTACGCACGATTAACTAGTCTACGCACGATGAGCAAACAATTAAATCAAACATGCGAATTGAAGGGGGAACTTGGCTATTTCTAAAGTGAGTGAATCGTTAATGGATTGATGGAAAGATTGAGATAAGCGATAGAAGGAAATGGGGAGGGAAGAGGATGGGTGGGAAAGGGGGAGGGAGATTGAGAGAAAAATAGAAAAGAAAATAGGGGGTCGACGGAAATGCAGAGAGAGAAAGAGAGAGAGAGAGAGAGAGAGAGAGAGAGAGAGAGAGAGAGAGAGAGAGAGAGAGAGAGAGAGAGAGAGAGAGAGAGAGAGAGAGAGAGAGAGAGAGAGAGAGAGAGAGAGAGAGAGAGAAATGTGCAGTTCAGGGTGGTAATAAATAAAACGGAAAACAAAAGTACAAGTAGAGAAACAAAGTTTATGAAGGTGCACGTTAGAGTAGTCATATTGCTTGTTTGCACGTGTATATGTGCGTATATGTACGTGTGTAAAAGAGAAAGGGTGCATTATCGTGTGCACGTGTGAATGTGCCTGCACTTGGAAAAAAAAGAAAAAATAGTGTAAAATCTTTTAGTCTTACCATCTCCCCACCTTTGTTCTCCTCCGCTACGGAAGAGTAATAAGAGGTCAGAGATCAGAGGGCACTAATCTGCTAAACCTTTTCAATTCCCAACAAGAAGCGTAAGAGAACCGAATGTTTACAACATTTCCGTGTGCCTGCAAGAAGAGCAAGCAACATGTATACCATAGACGCCATGTGCACCGTCGTGATGCGATCAGCTGGTGCGGGGGAAGGGGGGAGGGGGGTTAGGTAGGTAGGTAGGCCACCGGAGCCTTCTGTTACGCAACGTGGCTCTAACCCCATTCTTGCTCTCCGCCAGACTACAGCAAGCTTGTTAGGTTTCGCCTTGCCTTTTCCTTCTTTAACTCGCCCCTTCTCCTACATTCTCCTAACCTCGTGTCTCTCCCCTACTCCCGACAACAGCCGTGGAGAGGTGTAAATTACTGCCTGGCACTCACTCCCGCTCTACCCACCCACCCCCTATACCCTCCACGCCGGCAGTCAAAGGCCAATACACCCCCAACCCACACACACACACTCTATAGCTTATTGATCCTCTTTTCTGGCTTTCAACTGAATTTTGCTCCGCACGAGTGCACTGACAATATGCAATGACTGAAGGAGCTCTTGACATTAATGACTGTCAGACACTGAGGAGCCGCCAACTGCTAAGGGAAGGGAGGGGGAGAGAGGAGAGGTAAGAGAGGAGGGCTGGAGGGATGGGAGGGGGAGAGAGGAGAGGTAAGAGAGGAGGGCTGGAGGGAAGGGAGGGGGAGAGAGGAGAGGTAAGAGAGGAGGGCTGGAGGGATGGGAGGGGGGGAGAGGAGAAGTAAGAGAGGAGGGCTGGAGGGAGGGAGGAAAGAGGAGGGAGAAGGAGGAGGGGAGGGAAGAGGAGGAGGGGGAGGAGGGAGGAGGAGGGGAGGAGAGGAAGGAGGAGGAGGAGGGAGGGGGAGGAAGGAGGAGGTAGGAGTGGGGAGAGAGGAGGAGGAGGAAGAAGAGGAGAGAAAGAGGAAGGAGGAGGAGGAGAGGAGAGAGGAGAGGGAGAGGAGGAGAGAGGAGAGGAGAGGAGGAGAAGGAGAGAGAGACAGAGGAGAGAGAGAGAGGAGAGAGAGAGAGAGAATGAGAGAGAGAGAGAGAGAGAGAGGAGAGAGAGAGAGAGAGAGAGAGAGAGAGAGAGAGAGAGAGAGAGAGAGAGAGAGAGTGTGTGAGTGTGTGAGTGTGTGTGTGAGTGTGTGTGTGCGTGTGTGAGAGAGAGAGAGAGAGAGAGAGAGAGAGAGAGAGAGAGAGAGATAGAGAGCGAGAGAGAGCGAGAGAGAGCACACATGGTTTACGGTTGGTCCAAACAATAAAGCGAACATGTGTTCATCTCCAATAGAAGCATCTTGGCCATAAACTTAACCTTGTCTGCTTCATGTCATAAAATACATCGCCCTTGGTTTACATTCTCAACTCCCGCACATATATGAAATATGTAATAAACAAGTTTAATGATGGATCTATGTCATATAATTCTACGCCTACTAAAGCCATAAATATATAATTTAATTCATACATTCTCTCTCTCTCTCTCTCTCTCTCTCTCTCTCTCTCTCTCTCTCTCTCTCTCTCTCTCTCTCTCTCCCTCCCCCCTCTCTCTAAATCTAAATCTAAATCTCCAAATCTCTCTAAGTACATAAGCATCTAAATCGTTAAACTTTTCAGTGCAATTCCACACAATGTGCAATTTCTACATTTGGAATGACGTCTTTTAAGACAATAAAGCTTAGTCGTTCGTTAATTCCCAATGATATCTATCTATCTTATATATGTGTATATGTGTGTATATATATATATATATATATATATATATATATACATATATAAATATCTCTCTCTCTCTATATATATATATTCCATTCGTTTAATACCTCTCCCCACTGCCCATACCTTCCCCTTTTCTCTGTGTGTGTGTGTGTGTGTGTGTGTGTGTGTGTGTGTGTGTGTGTGTGTGTGTGTGTGTGTGTGTGTGTGTGTGTGTGTGTGTGTGTGTGTGTGTGTGTGTGCGCGCGCGCGCGTATATGTGACTGTGTATGCGTTTGCGTGTACATGAGTGTGGAACCAATACTAATTATTATCAAGAAGTGGTTCATCACATAAAAGACATCCCTTCCATTAACCAACTATTACCCACTGCTTGCGCGCACCCGAGAGTCCTCTCGCAACCCTCGTCTGTGCCTTTCCCCTTATCCAACTCTCCACGGAATAATCCTTTCCATTACGCCACGGTGACCGCACAAAGGCTGGATTACACGAGGATCAGGAGCCAGGATAAGTTAGATAATGGGCACACGTGCAGATAATCCACACATATATCACACTTCCTACAAATAACCCATGAAATCGCCATATAATAACGCGGGTCTCGGTCGAGCTGCCTTCTGTGTTCGTTTTTTTTTTAATTAATAAAACACCTGCGGCATATAACCAAACCCTGATATGTGTGATGACAGTTAAATGCCCATGTCTAATTTCCCCAAAATAAAAAAAGGAAAATGGGCCGACGGTCTCATAAAATGGGCATGTGTCAATCGATTGGAAAAAAAACAGATGATCGGGCCAGAAAGTACACCAACTTTGCCTTTACTTCAGGAAAATTCTCAGAGACCAAAGCTATTACCGTACACTTAAACTTCCTTCCGCCTCTACATTACCCACTTCGTCTCTGTTCCTCTCGCCATTAAACAATTTGCAGTTTAGGCCTAGAAGTTTGGGTCATGGAAAGAGGGGAAGGAAGAAGGGGACTCCGTAACTTGAGCGTGTCAGCTGCACTGTTTACATTGAAGAGCTAAGAGGGAGATATGGGGGAGGGGGAAGGGGGGTGGGCATCCGGATACTTCCGGAATAATCACACTCAAACAGCGAAGAGTGACGCAAGAGGGAAGGACAGACAGAGGAGTAGGGGGGGGGGAGGTGAAGGGGTCATAGGGTCCTACATCATCCTTTGTGAAGGATGGCGACGGGAGGGACCAAACAAATATAATGCCTATATACTTTAGGAACCGGGACATTTTTTTAATGTTTTCAAAGTAGGACGTTTCCGCAACATCTCGGACGCCTATTCATTTTCTATTTACGAACAAATAAGGGGAGGACGTAATCCGCGCCCACAAAATGGGGTGGGGGAGACGCACCCCGGCCCATACAGCCCGCGCACACGTGTTCCCCGACCATTGTGCGAACAAATGGTACCGTGCATTTGGCGCGCTAAACTTGAATCACCTCGCCTGTGGCTTGCATAAATTATCGCTAAATACGGCATAATCCCCGGCGCATACACATTCGCTATCAAAACACGATCAGTAATATCCATTAAAAGCAGAATGAAAGATCAGTATCAAGCGTAAAAACTGGATCTCCGACCATGCAAAGAGCTCTTCGCCAACAGGTAAAATTACCCTGATTGATGTGGCTTATGCGCAATGCGATCCAGATCTGGAAAAGCCAGTTGGTCGCAGCAGTGACCTATTTTTCAACCTCTGAGTAAACCTAAAAGCTGTATCTCAAGGAAAGACGTCGACAAATGCTATTTCCTTTTTCGTGGAATGTAACACAACAAATCAATTACTCTGCGTCAACAGCTGCTCGCCAATTACTTAAGTTGGTCACCCATTAGAACGAAATGAGAGAATGGGCGCGGGCGGAGGAGGCCGAGGGGGAGTCCCGGGAGCGGCCAATGGAGAGTGATAGCCCGATGCTGACATCAAGTTGTTTGAATTAAGCGTGCGATTTGCGTTTTAATCGATTTAATACTAAAAAACTTCCTAAAAAGAATGAAAGAAAAAGTAGGCCTAATGTACAAATGTCTTATATATATATTTATCTACATGTATATATGTATGAATATATGCTTATATGTATGTGTATACATACATACATACATTAATACACACACACATACATACACACACAATATATATATATATATATATATATATATATATATATATATATATATATATATATATATATATATACATACATACACACACACACACACACGTGTGTGTGTGTGTGTGTGTGTGTGTGTGTGTGTGTGTGTGTGTGTGTGTGTGTGTGTGTGTGTGTGTGTGTGTGTGTGTGTGTGTGTGTGTGTGTGTGTGTGTGTGTGTGTGTACCATTCTTATACATAGCACGTGCACCAAATAAGAGCCCGCGAGCATATATACTGCAGTACACACACAAAATCAAAATGAAAAACGATCCTAGTCATTAGCATCATTCCAGTGCCATACATCCGAAAACATGACATTAATGTTCACGTATGCCCACATCCGCGATAAATCTTAAGCGAACTGATGAACCTATCATCGACAGCTCCGATAAATATTTTTCTCCCTGAGACAAAAGACGCTCGCTTGACAAGACAGGCTGGTCAGCGCCATTACACAGCTGCCCGACTAACAAATTGTGTTCCATACATCATCCTCAAGACCGACGATGATAACATCAAACAATATTAGCGAGTCAATGAATGGAGAGGCTGGACTCTATTATTGATTAATGGCTGGCATATGACCTGGCATCGGAAAAAATTAATCTCCTGTGACGCCCGTGACGGATTGCCGGCTTAGGATGACCTGGTCAGCTGGACCCCCTTCCCTCTACCTCCCTCCTTCTGCTGACCAAAGCTGATGACCGGCTTCGCTTCGCTTGCGTCTCATTCGTTTCATGCCGCGATTGTTAACATAGTTTTTCATTGATTTTGTTTCGGTTATCTAGATTTCCGATCGGAAGTGTATGTCGTGGATTAAAAAATCTTTATAAAAATGTGCATCAACTAATTACTTAAAGGAGTGGTGGGGAGGAGTAGGAATTGGGAGAGGAAAAGAGAGAAAGAGAAAGAGAAGAGAGAAGAGAGAGAGAATTAGTTAGTTTGTGTGCGCGTTTTTGACTGACTATAACTAGCCATATACGCATGGTCGTTATAAAGTTTTTTCCTAGCAGTAAGGTCCGCGGCGAGCAAGGCTTCCCCTCCTAATGGGTCAATACTGCAGCGGTGACCTATTGGAGGGGAGGCCCTAAAGAGGCCGAGAGTTATGGGTTGCCCTTCCGCTCTCCCTGCGGTCATCGCGCTTATCTCAGCACGCGCACCAGCCAGTAATGGCCACGCCATCTGCTTTTCACACTAGACCGGAGCTAATCCCAAAGAACAAAAACTATCCCCTTACGCTACTTCACTTCGCCCTCAACTAAAGCTAAATTTACCTCTCTGTTGAATTTCCTTTCCCCTTGCGACAGCTCCTACTACTACTGTGACTGCCAATGTTATGTCTTTCCCGCCAAACCCATGCTCCATTGATCACGGCAGGCTGGTACGGGAGGCAGCTGAGCTTAGTGTTTGGCCGGTGACGGAGTGGACATGTTGGTCGCCGCCAGACAAAACGATGGTCACAGCTACAGGGTCTTTTTGTAAACCTTCGGTGTGGATGAATGAGGTCGTCGTGGCGGTAAACCCTACGACGTGTTTGGGCTTCGGGTCAGCTAGCTGTGGCGTCGTAGTTCATGTCGGGAAGGGAGAGAAAGGAGAGAAGGGGAAGAAGGGGGAGAAAGGAGAGAAGGGAGAGAGAAAGGGGGGAAAAGAAGTTGAGGAAAAAAGAACGCCCTACTTGCTGATAGCATCGGGAACGCCTATCCTAGATGGCTTCGGCGTCCCAAAGAGGATTTTACCGCTTGGCGACACGGGTGTTACCTTTGCGAAAAAAATGGCAAGGCTAAACAAAAGGAACCGCAAAACACCTTCCGAGACAGATTGCACACATTTCTGTGCCCTAGTGTAACCCTAGCTCCGTTATGGCTTTGGGAAATAACGAACGACTATGCTTTATTGTCCTAAAAGACGCCATTCCAAATATAGAAATTGCACATTGTGTGGAATTGCACTGAAAAGTTTAAACGATTTAGAGACTTATGTATTTAGAGATTTTGGAGATTTAAATTTAGATTTAGATTTAAAGAGATGAGGAGGAGGGAGGGTTATATATATATATATATATATATATATATATATATATATATATATATATATATATATATATATATATATAGAGAGAGAGAGAGAGAGAGAGAGAGAGAGAGAGAGAGAGAGAGAAAGAGAGAGAAGAGAGAGAGAAACAGAGAGACTCCATTTACACACGTAGAAAGAGAATGTATCCAAATCCGATAAACAATGCGTAAAATCGCCATGTCTATTGTGTGTTGAGAGCAATACAAAAACAGCCTCTCTTGATCCGCATCGTTAAACACGAAGAACAATATCCATGTTAACTTTCAGCAACCTTTTTCCTGCAATCTGGTTTTAGCCTAAAAAACCGAGCGCAGTCATTCACGAATCGACCCCCTCTCCCCCCTTTCCTCTAAAAAAAATCATGACTGAATCTCTTATCGAACGACCAAAAACAAAAAAGTTATTTTGTTTTCCTAATTTCAATCTAATCTCGCGAATGTCCAAATGACTGAAACGCTTCGAGCCAGCTGGGAAGACAATCGTCAAACTGGTTGCAAAAAGGATTCTTTCACAGAGCTCCGAATAGCAGCAGCCCCGAGAAAGGGGACGCGAGAGTCAGTATAAGGAACACTCACAATCAGCAATCAGGGAGAGAGAAAGAAAGAAAGAGTTAAGATCATTTGTCACCATCGCTAATTTGAATCTTCATTAATTAATTAGAAATTCGTATTTGTGGCAAGTTACAATTACTCCCCCTCTTGTGATGGGCAAACTTTCTTCCAGGCACATTGTGGGCACGTAGGTCCTTCTTGCTGAAGAGAACAACAACAATAAAGGAAAATTTCGAGGGGGAAAACACAAGTTTAGTCGATTTCCACTTGGGAAGAAGAATAAACGGAAGAAACCAAGAGTGAACAGAAATACACACAAACAAATTTCGACTTTTACGAATCACTATCGACACACACAGCTCGGTAAATGTTATCTATAAATGGCACGCTCGTAAGTGTTACTCTATGTGTCGCGGTAAAACGCCCGCCATTATCGCGTGTTGCAAAATGGTTTAATGTAGGGAATTAAATCGTCGGCACTGCCCCCCTCCCCCCACCTTCCCCCCGAGGTCATGTAACATTTACTCGTGGATAATCAGCGGGCCCCCTCGCCGTCAGCCGTCGGGGGTGGAAAGGTTAGATTTCCTTCTCCAAGTCGGCACTGTTCACTTTCTAGCTATTTCTCGACCCTTTCTAGGACCTGCAAGTGCATGCGATTACACGGCAATAAAAGCGATGCAAATAAAAAATAACAGTGCATGATACCTTGATCATCCTCGTCGTCCGCTTGACGGTCTGAGATGGTATTCTGACGCGGAAAGTGCAGTCTTTAAGCCACCTGAACTTCATTCTGTTTCTTCTTCGACTTTTCTCGTCTTTCCAAAAATAATTCACACCAATAAACACCAGGAAACGAGCGCAAAACAACGTCGACTACGAGAGATCTCCCGGAGCGGATCGCACAAGCACAGAGGTCTCCCACAAGGTGAACGTGTCGCTGTCACTGAGCGCCGCTGCCCTCACGCCCGCAGGCTCCTACTGCTCCGTACGTGCCCGCTCTCATATGCCACCTTCTTAACTCTTTATGATAACATCGTCATCTTGCACTACAGCACTTGCGTGGCCTGCATCACACGCGCCCCAGATCAGCGGCGTGCTCGGATGAGTTGCATGAATTAAGTCTATTAAAACATTTGCTTCAATCTCAGGAGGCAAACTAGCGGCTTCTCCTTCCAACTCCTTCGGTTGCTCGCTCTCCTCTGCGATCGCGATCTGCGATCATGGAACTCGCATTTAAGGGAGAATAGCTAAACACATTTACATATTAGACACACACACACAAACAGAGAGAGAGAGAGAGAGAGAGAGAGAGAGAGAGAGAGAGAGAGAGAGAGAGAGAGAGAGAGAGAGAGAGAGAGAGAGAGAGAGAGGAGAGAGGAGAGAGAGAGAGAGAGAGAGAGAGAGAGAGGAGAGAGAGAGAGAGAAGAGAGAAGAGAGAGAGAGAGAGAGAGAGAGGGAGAGAGAGAGAGAGAGAGAGAGAGAGAGAGAGAGAGAGAGAGAGGAGAGAGAGAGAGAGAGAAGAGAGAGAGAGAGAGAGAGAGAGAGAGAGAGAGAGAGAGAGAGAGAGAGAGAGAGAGAGAGAGAGAGAGAGAGAGAGAGAGAGAGAGAGAGAGAGAGAGAGAGAGAGAGAGAGGAGAGAGAGAGAGAGAGGAGAGAGAAGAGAGAGAGAGAGAGAGAGAAGAGAGAGAGAGAGAGAGAGAGAGAGAGAGAGAGAGAGAGAGAGAGAGAGAGAGAGAGAGAGAGAGAGAGAGAGAGAGAGAGAGAGGAGAGAGAAAAATAGTGAAAAGGTAGAGAGAAAAAAGAAGAGAAAAGAAGAGAATAAAAAGAAGAAAAAAAAGGAAGAGAAGAGAGAAAAAAAAATAAAAAAATAAAAAAAGGAAGAGAAGAAAAAAGGGAGAGGGGGGGGAAAGAGAAGGGACGAGAAAATCAGAAAATGAAGAGAACGAAACTAAGAAGGCACCAGAGACCAAGAGGCGCCAAGGAGCGATAAACCAAATCAGGGGCCTCGTACGAGCCTCCCCCGCAGCCAGCAGCAGCCCCACCGCTACACCCAATGACACCTGTACTTACTTATAAAAGCTTTTCACTCGCGTCTCGGCCGAAAGTTGTATCGGGCGATTCCACGAAGTTCAACCGCCCGCCACAATAGCCATTAATCAGGGCCCTTCTCTTGACAGGCACCGGCACTCAAGCCTTCAGGAAGCCTACTTTACCCCGTCGCGGAGCAGTAGTCACGGGAACAGGGAATCGAACACGACTGAATCTGATTTTGGTTTGGGTTTGCGGCTCCGAGAGAGAGGCTTGCGTCACCTCTTCTGGGTTTTGATACGCTTGTAAACATTACATTATCATGTTGGGAAGAGCTACCTTTGTTGACAACTAGTTTTTGCTTTCAAAACATCGAACAGATCACGCGACAACAAAAAACGAAACAGCGGAACTATTACTAGAGTGAATTTACGGGGAATATTTGCTAGTCGAGGAGGAACTGGTGTACACTGGCGGGAAAACTGGCGGCCACGTTATGCAGATAGGCAACCCGAATGACGGTGACGTAATGATGCCGTGTTGTGACGCTGTAACTCATACCTTCGAAGTCTCAGGTCAGGTCGCGTAATCCTTAGAATCATTCAGTCTTTACTGTCAGCGAGCTCGACGTCCTTTAACGCAAAATAACACGTGAATATAAGCAGCCATATGTCAGAATTCAAGTCCTCGTCACAACACGTCATCAATTTCTATCAGTCTCGGTGAACAAGTAACACAGGTTTCCATCCTTGTCATAACAACCCTGTCGGAGGTTGAACAAGGTGGTAGGTGTTTTCGTGACGCCCCCTTCGCTACGATAGACCGTCACACAAAAACAAAGCCTCGAATTACGGCAATTGTAGAGGCCGTCACGGGTTGCAGTAAAGGAGGAAGGGTATACGTGGGACGTGGGTGGGGGTGCTGGAGTATGCGGAGAGAGGGGAAAAGAGGGAGGGGAGAGGGGAAAAGAGGGAGGGGAGAAGGGAAAAGAGGGAGGGGAGAAGGGAAAAGAGGGAGGGGAGAAGGGAAAAGAGGGAGGGGAGAGGGGAAAAGAGGGAGGGATGAGGGGAAAATAGAGAGAAGGAAGAGGGAAAATAAAGAGAAGGAAGAGGGGAAAAAGAGAGAGAGAGAGGGAAGAGGGGAAAAAGAGAGAGAGGGAAGAGGGGGAGGGAAAATAAAGAGAAGGAAGAGGGGAAAAGAGAGAGAGAGAGAGAGAGGGAAGAGGGGAAAAAGAGAGAGAGGGAAGAGGGGAAAAGAGAGGGAGATGGGGAAAGGACAGAGGAGAGAGGAGAGAAGAGAGAGGAAAGAGTGTATTTGTGAGAGGGGAGAGAGGAGAGAGGATAGAAGAGAGGGAAGAAGGGTCGTGGTTACAAAGTAATGCTTATGACGCAGCTTCACACGAAGAAGAAAATCAAAAGAACACTGATTAATAAGCCAATCCCTAAGGAATTCCTCTCCCACTAATGCTGCTGGGGGGGCCTGTCACTTCAATAATCACTCCCATCGAAGCAGACACATACTTTCCAATCTCGAAGGCCGTTCGTCAAAATCACTTCGGGGATTTCTCGTTAACGGCAACGGTTATGAATACTAACACATGGTAATTATGCATATTTGTACGTCCATGTGCGCATATATTTATGTGATCCGCAACAATGGTGTTCAGCCACCATTTTCTCGTTAGCTTATCTGTGACGAATCTCTCAAGCTATCTCTCGCTACAGACAATCATGGATGCGCATGCACTCAGGCACGCGCTCGCTCGCACGCACGCACGTGACGATATACCAACTGCCAAGCGAGTATTCCCAGAGCGACGTGTCCACTTTCGTGGTACCAGCACAGACCCCGAAGTGGCAGCAAGGTGGTATTTTACCGTGAGATTTTCACACGAAGCTCTTCTCTCTGCGCCTGGAACAACGCCCATAAAACCAATAAGACAGCCATAGATCCGCCTAACCCGACATTTTTTAATAAATTTGTTGAATCAAGAAAAAAGACATCGATGAAGCTATACACACAAGGAGGAGTGACTGGCAACAAGTCTCACTCCGTTTCTTAGCTATTTATAGATTCTGGGGTCAAAATACATCGTCATGCCTTGTTTTTTTTTATAATGTCAGAGGCCATAATTTCTCTCTCGACTGTTTAAAAAAAGGAGTCAGCATATTCTTGCACGTATTCCCTTTTTATCTCTCTTTGAGAATTATAAAAGTATATACCTTAAAGATCTAGTGAGTCGTTATTCAAGAAGACATGCTCGGTAAAAGTTACAAAAGAGAAGAAACTTGAGAGAATCCATTCTTATATCTACCATGTTATGCTCAGCCAAATCATAATATATGTAAATCTCTAAGGTTGTGCGAGCGACAGTTTCAACATCCTGGTTCTGGGGAATGGCATCTCGCAGCCATTTGTGCCGCGTAGCGTTTCTGCCGCCGGTCCTATTGCTGTCTGTAATTGCCACAGAGGACCTCACCCCCTCATTTTCGCGTTGACTGCAGACTAATGGAGTTATCAATGCTGGTCCGACAGAAGTTTCTAAATAAGCAGATGACGCTTGCTCATTTCTTTCGCGAACAGCGAGGGCGGGGACTTATAAAGAAAAAGATAAATTTGATTGAAAAAAAAGCAGAGTGAAATAAATCTTGTCGATGATATTGCATGCCGACAGATTTACGTCTCGTGAATAAGGTGTAAGTAAGTGTAGAGTGTAGCGCTTCCCGGGGGTGATGTTGCTGGAGGCGATACCGACACATTGCAACACGTGCCTCAGGGCCTCCACTACACAACCCGTAGTTAACCACCCGTCGCGCTACGGCCACCCGGAAGTCACACCAACGAGAACGCATACGCAAAGAACAATCTCCCTTCGATTTACACCACTCCTCAAACGGCCAAAGATTTTGCTTAAAGTCAGCTCCTTAGAAAAATAATAATAACGCCCCGCTAGACACGGAGTCTCAGTGAGGCTGAACACATTGCGAGTTCTGTCCTCATCGAGTCGGTGGCAATGATCTCGATGTTTAATGACGCCGCCAATCGCAAATCACAATGAAGATGACGGTGGAGTCATGTAGGAAAAAATATCAAAAGAAAGATTTGCCGCTTGGATTTTCTGGAAATGTAAGATTGATACTCGTCATTTTTTTATTCTCTGGTCTTCACACACACACACACACACACACACACACACACACACACACACACACACACACGCACACACATGGCGCCTAAATAGATAGACCAAGGATCCACCTACTTTCGTCATCCTAGACCCAATTGCAACGGATCAAGCAATGAAGAATCAACTTAAGAACCTTATCAAGCAACACTTCACCCATAAGTGTTCATAAATCATGCACGAGAGGAGATCAATATCCCAAATGGCTTATAAATATAACTCGACAAAATAATAATTTCCTTTATTCATCTATAATTATCTTTTATCTCTATATAACGCAACGTCCTACTGGCAAAGGGAAAAATCTTAAACACGATATGTTAGTGACTGTGAACCGAGAACGATATTAAGTATAAGTAATACTAATAATAATAACAACAATAATAATAATAATAGTAATAAAACGGAATTATGACGACGTGGAAATAATCTCTCTTCCTTCGCTAATTTGCATATTCCTCCATGCAGCAAGTCATCTTTAAGTCTGACGTAAGATGCACATGAAAGAGTAAAATATAAATTTATACGCTTGATCACTGAGAAAAATAAATAAATAAATAAATATTTAGAAAAAAAAATAATGATGATAATAATAAAAAATGATGATGATGATGATGATGATGAAGGTCATGATGATAATACAGCAAACACACTTCACCTCCACTGGTCATGATGGCTTACCTGCAAAGAAAAAAAAAAAGAGTTCAGAACTTGCAATCAATAAAACTGTAATACCATCGCTTCCAAAGCGGACGTGATATAATTCAGTGATATTTTCAATATTAAGAGAAAAAAAAACTTGGTATGAAATAATCAATTTTGAATTGATGTCTATATCACACTTAATATTGATAAAACATCAAACAATATTATGCTGCTTTCATCCGCCGTGTGTGTGTGTGTGTGTGTGTGTGTGTGTGTGTGTGTGTGTGTGTGTGTGTGTGTGTGTGTGTGTGTGTGTGTGTGTGTGTGTGTGTGTGTGTGTGTGTGTGTGAGAGTGTGCGTATTGCGTGTATTAGGAAGGACTATTATATGAGAACATGTATATCGAATTCCTGGCCCAAAGATTCGACTGCACACACCTCACGCACGTGAAAGGTAACACCAAAAAATAACATTTTCAACTTATACACCGCAGACGTCTCCACAGGTTTGTTAATCGTGCTTATCATTTGTGAAATAAAACAAAAGAGAGAGAGAGAGAGAGAAAGAGAGAGAGAGAGAGAGAGAGAGAGAGAGAGAGAGAGAGAGAGAGAGAGAGAGAGAGAGAGAGAGAGAGAGAGAGAGAGAGAGAGAGAAACATGAAGAGAGGAACAGAAGAACAGACAACATGAACAAAAAAAGGGAGGAAAACGGTAACAGACAACATGAACAGATAAAACTAAGGAAAGCAGTAACAAACAACCTCTAAACAAAAAGAATGGAAGAAAGGAAACATACAGTATGAGAAGTAAGAGGGAAAGGTACAAGAGGGGGAGGGGGAAGAGAGGAAGGGGGGTGGGGTAACATGGGTATCCTCACTTCGAGTGTGGCTGGTAAACGCACGTGGGTGATGGTCCCCGGGGAAAGGAAAAGAGACAGAGAGAAAATATCGTAGAGTATGCGCGTAGCCTGTTATTTCGTGGCTGCAATTCGTGGGACAGACCACACTATCATGCAACCCTTCCAAAGAAGACGGAGAGAGGAAGAGCAAGAGGAAGAAGATGAAAGAAGAAATGAAACGGACTTTCTGTGAAAGGTAAAAAAAGGACGCCTGTAAATTATAAGCTTGGATATTTTACTGCCTCGATCTGTCCAGTCACTTCTCTCTTAACTTTACCAAAATCCGTTAGAAGTTGGTCCACCGACCATGCGATGCACCAGACTGTTTGCTGGTTTGCATACACGCACATATATATATACTATATGTGAACTCATGCTTAACTGCACACTTCTCTCTCTCTCTCTCTCTTTCTCTCTCTCCTTTTCCATCCTTCTTTCTTCCTTCCCCTTTTCCTCCTTCAATTTCTCCCTTTCCCTTTCCTTTCCTCCCTCTCTCTTCCTTCACCCTCTCCCTCCCTCCCTCCCTCATTACATACCACAGCATTACCCGCACCCTACCTACCCCACCCCGCCCCCAACCTTTTCCTTTCCGACAGGAGGGGGGTTAAAAAGTATCAAGGTAAAGCGCATTGACAGGACAATTAATTCCGCGCCGAGAAAGCTCCTGTAAGGTTCATTCTGCCTTGACACAGGTCGAAGGAGCGACAGGAGCGCCAAGGCCACACCCCATGAAGGATGTGAGGCTGGATGTACTTTCCTGGGAGTTAGAAAGAGAAAGAGAGAGAGATAGAAAGGGAAAGAGAGAGAAAGAGAGAAATGTTTGGATTCAGAAAAAAACGTTCACATAATATTAACTACATGCATGTACTGTACACACGTTTCATGTACTGCTCTGAACACGGAGGAAGAATTTTAACCATTACCATATTAAGGAAAAAGAATCACAGAGCCCCTCCCCCCCCTTGCCACATAATCAACCGCGTTAAGATCATGTTTAGGCAAACTAGATCCAATCCCCTCTCAAACGCTCACTCGATCCTTCACATGTTGCCACGGTAACAAGCCCTGCATGTAGAGGCAACACGTTATGTGTCAGTCGTCCCGCAGTTTCGTCACCCTCGTCGCGTAGTGGGAATGCGACGCGTGACGGAGCGTTGTCGTAACTTTCTCCCATATCGTCCCCTCAAATACCACACAGAGAGCTATCAGATACGAGTTTCACGTGCACGGTAGTCTTTGCATGGCTATCTATATTCAGAGAGATGAGGCTCGTCTACTGTTGCCAGAACACCAAATAAAATCGTACTGATATAGGTGAAAACATTATATTGCCAGATATACACAAATAATAATATACTGATATAGTGAAAAAGTATATATATATATATATATATATATAGGCACTGTCCTATATATATGCTGGTTAGAAATCACAAATCCTTATTCAGAATGCATACACACACACACACACACACACACACACATATATATATGTGTGTGTGTGTGTGTGTGTGTGTGTGTGTGTGTGTGTGTGTGTGTGTGTGTGTGTGTGTGTGTGTGTGTGTGTGTGTGTGTGTGTGTGTGTGTGTGTGGGCGTGCAAGTATATAAACATATAAAAATGCAAGCATACACACATCTGTATAGAAGTTGCACGTTTTCCACATGCACGTATTCATGACCAGGGAATGAGGGCTGACAGGACACCGTAAAAGAAAGGCTTCTAAAAAGGAGCAGCGGCCGCGAAGGGGCGGCGGTGGCGCCTTGAGGGGTTCGTGCCTACTCTTTTACTCCTCTCTCTCGGACACGCCCCGCCTGAAAATAACTTAATAGGATTTTTTACGCAAGACATATTTCCCAAGGATATAAACGATTTGCAGGAACCAAGATGAATGGCTATAGACAATCAGGTCATTGTTAACAGGTATTCGTATTGCACTTCGACAAATCCAGTTTGCAGGTGCAAGCAAGAAAGCTTTTATCGCTGCAAGATTATTATTAAATCATGAACATCCTCATCCTTCTCAACGGCCACCGGATGCGTCGCTTTCCAATCCTTCCGAGTTAATCAGACACACAAAAGCCTTTGGAGTCTAAAATACCCACAATCACTCGCGAACAAAACCAAATCGCCGGACGAAAAAGAAAAAATACGTGATAATTGGCCACCAGCCTTGGACAATTCCTGACTAACGGCTCTCGTTGACAGACAGACAGACACACAGATAGCCGCCCTTTGAATATTTTTTCGAAACCCTATAAACCCTGGGCACGTTCGAAGTGACTTGCACACGGCGACAGCTTTTGTTCGTAGCGCTTTATCGCTCGCGTGATCAAAGGCTTCCTCTGCTCACCGCTAACAACCCACTCATCATCATCACGAGGAAGAGAGCCAATGCCACCCTCGCTACGATTACGCGATGATTCCGCGCGCTGTGTCGAGGCTGAAGTCCGCGTCTCACTCCGAAACGAGCGCTTGGAATGTGGATTTCTACATGCGAAATCAAAACCTTTTTCTTTTTCTCTTCTAAAATAAATAAATAAATAAAACATAAATAATAATTTTAGAAATATATAAATGCACAAACCCTAGACAGAAAAGCATAATCTTTTCCTTTTTGGGTATCCATACACAGGACCGTCGCGCGTGGAAAGTGAAAATGAAAGCGGCTCTTCTCATTCAGTAGCATCGGCAGACGGTTTTTTTACATACTGCAGAAGATGATGGTTCTACCTCCACTTTCTCTCTAGGAGGGCACGCCTGCACCGGGGATTAGACTCACTAATCTGTCATATGTGAAAGCCCCGGCCGCTATTCTCTTAGAACACGGTTTACCTAACCTGTTAATCAAGGTGTCATAGTCATCGGTCGATGATATAAAGTGGGTATTTGTATTTCTGATAATGAAACGGTGATTAGATATAAATGAAATGGGAGTATGCCAAAACTGAAAGGTTATCAGTACGTGCTGGACAATTTGTTTTGCAGCAAACGCTCGAAGATATACGTTCAACCTTTGGCAAAATGAGATTGATAAACAGGTTTTCCTAAGAAATTACCATCCACAAACTTCAGGTTCTTCTGTCATGATGTTTATATATTCTGATATTTAGCGGGATGACTTACTTCTACATACATTTACCTAAGTTTCTCCATATGAAAATATTTCCCCTTTCAGAGGGCCGAAGAGAGAGAAATGTCAAAATGCGGTCTAGCTAATCACTAATACTTAATCGCATCTCCTTTGAAGAAAGAATTTCCCATGCCAACTCAAAGAGACCAGGAGAAGGGGGAAGAAGGGGAGTAGGGAGGGGGGGAGGGGGAGGAGGAGGTGGAGGAGGAGCAAGAGGACTAGGAGGAGGAAGAGAGGAGAAGAGGTGAGGAGGAAAAGAAGAAGAAGGGGAGGAGGTCGATGAAGAGGCAAAAACAAAAGAACAATAATAATAGTAAGAAAATAAAGAAGGTGCAGAAGGAGAAGGTCGATGAACAGGCAGAAGCAAAATGAGAAGAAAAAGAAGATAAAGAAAGTGAAGAAGGAGGACGACGAAGAGGTAGAATCAAAACAATAATGATGATGATAATAATAATAAGAATAAGAATAAGCAAGAGCATCCTCGAGCGCGGTGTAACTCGACTCCCGGCGGGCGGGCGGAGGAGCAGCAGCGGTCACCCTCGTGGAGCCAGCGAGGCGGGCTGATTGACAGCTCCTGGTCAGAACCAGCGGAGGTGAATACAACATCATTCATTACCTCGCTCGTGAAAAGGGGCCCTGAAAGGTACAGTGAGTCTGGACATCATTCTTCAAGATGGATAGAGCGAGGGTGAATGCGTTCCTGTGATTAATGCCTCGGTCAAGACTTGTTCGAATTTAAACGATGCGATCCCGTGCAGGAGCGGATGGCGTGGCGAAAGGGCCAAGCGGGAGGTCAGGCGTGAGTGTGTGTGTGTGTGGGGGGGGGGCCTTGAAGAAGGAGCATTGCTAGTTGCAAGGACTTGTGCTATGGGCCAAAAGCGCACCTGTGTTGTCACAAGTGGTGGCCGAAATACAGGTGTCATCATTCCGGCAGTTAATGCATTTTTTATTATTTCTTTTACAGCGCCATTTCCCCCATTTACACGACGTATCCTCGTATGGCAGAGCTCATTCACAGCAATTCCCATCGCATATATGGCTAACCCATGTCGTCGCTGCAACCTCTCCGAAGCCTAAATGACTCTACATGACCTAATAAGGGGGCGGCGGCAACCGGCCTCTCTGCCTCCAGGGGGAAAAATTGAAAGTAACCAGTTGTCGGTCTTTAAGCGCCCACACAGAGGAGCTCTCACGAGGCCTCTCTCGCTTTCATCGCTTTCGAGAAATTAAAGGTACAACTTAATTGGTTTTACGAATGAAAGAGAAAATAAGTTCTGGTCACGAGCAAACAAGAATTCGTATTTTCTTGCTCAGTAATTGATGAGAAACATACTGTTTATTGCCACATCTGACAAGATGTTGAGCAAGGGGATGGCGCCGCGTGTGGGGCCTACAGGGACGCACAACATGACAAGCCGCTCCTTATAGTGACGGATCTGTGGCAAGCACTGTCATTAAAGGTAGGAAAAGGAATGGGAAATTGTTGTGTCCTTGCGTATCATAATCATACCTTCACGTCCTTTTTTACTGATGAAAATAAAAAACAAATATGAACTAAGAAATAAACAATGTATATGCATCAAATTTCAGTCCTAAAAGCTAATGCAATTCCTTAAGTACTTAAATAATCGCAAAAAAGGAACAACAGAATATGACACCGTTCCCTAAAAGCATGTTCCTGTGCCATAAAACCATGTCATTCGTCCTTATCATTTTTCAGCATGTCACTCGTCCTTACCGACTTTCACGCACCACAATGACATGGATGCAGCTGTCTCCTCCAACACCCTCTCACAGCTGAATAAGTCACCTTTTAAGTGCATCGACCTCTGTGTACATCGATACACATTCATATGTTCACCGCCCATCAAGCAAAAAGAGCGACGGAGAAAGAGAGAGAGAGCGAGCAAAGGATGGCGGAGTACACGGTTCAAGTGCGTTATTACCTCGGACTTCATGGTAAAAGCAAGTCACCTATTCTTCCTTACTCTCTCCCTTCTTTTCTTATAATTCCTCTTTTTTGACACTCACCTTTCTCTTTCTCTCCCTCGTGTCACATGTCCTCTTTTCTCTGCCCTTCCCCCTCACCCCCACGGTCCATCAACCCCCTTCAGTCATGTCACCGCGTCAATCAAGAAAGGCAATCTAACTTTCATCTCTTGAGTTCGTAAGGGGCGGAGAATGGGTATGGGGGTGGGGGGGGGGGGTGCCAAGGGTTAAAAGCACACAAGAAACGCTTCGAAAAAGAAGTAGAGAAAACAAAACTGTGAATCACCCATTACACTCAGGGGGTAATCGTGGACATGCTCTGGCACGTCTGATATGGTATTCACTGCAATCATCTCTAACAAATGAGGCACAGAGTCACGATAAACCACATCGTCATGGTGATAGCAGGCGATAAACATGACCGGAGACTCTCCAAAGGAAACGTACTGTATGGACGCACAACGCATACGGCCGAACACGCATCTGGTGAGTCATGGCTCGCCGGTACTAAAAGGCCTCTTCTCATCTGATGGGGGCGCCCTCTTCGAAATATGCGCGTAATGCTGCCTTTCGTAATCTAATGTAAAAATGAACGTGATCATTAGAAGCTTTTATGGCGATCTTGTCATATCTGCAGCATTTCATTCAGACATCTTTTCCTTCCATCTTTCTCTCAATACCCAGTGAAAGTTCCGGCAAAAAGTGTACGTGTAATTGTTGTATCAAAAAAGGTACGCCAAGTGGCCAAGAGGATTTGCTGATGCAGGCACGGAATGAAAAGCCTTTACATTTCCCATGTGAATCAAAACGGGTATTCGTAAACTTCCAAGAGCAGTTACCTTTTATCTGGCCGGGTTTGGGCAATTTACATTCAAACAGGAAGATAATCTTAACACATCTTGCACATTCACTTCTATTGTATTTAGTTGAACAGTTACTTTACAAAATCTTTCAAAAATAAGTCCCGATTTTTATTGGGAATCAGGTAACGCAGTGTGCTCAAGAGGGTCAGTCACGCGAAAGGACGTAGATCAAAAAATGAAAAAGAAAAACTCAAAAGAGCACTTCTAAATCGTCACTGAAATTCAAGGACTCAGTCAAAACTAACCGCTGGTCGAGCTTAACCTTCGGAATATAAAGCAAGCATCTCTCATTATGCGCGCGCTGCCTGCCGTGGTCATAAATTTGTCCGCTGGGTATTGTGTGCACTTTCCCCCGTAGCGAACATTAGTCCTACGGTCCTCCTATGCTCTCGCCGACACCGGGCAAAGCGTACAAACAAGAAGACGTCCTCCAGCACACAATGGCTTATACGACCTGTGCTGTCCAAACGCGGTGTACTTTCTCTCGCGCTACAAAACCGTATTTGAGAAACAATTCCCGAATCCTGTACCGAACGACCCAACTGTCAAGCACTATCTTGTCAATGTATATCCAAACACCGCCTTTCCACCCTTCCCATGGCACACCTAAAAAAAAATCCCAAATTTGGTATTGCCGACTCTTCGTCCAACACTTCGTATTTGGAGATAACGTATACGTAAAAACCATGTGTACCGACTGGCTTAATACAATAAAAATCAATTGGGTAAGATAAAGCCTTCCACCTACGGCAGATTCCTCCCACTCTATGGTAGCGTCGGCCTGTCTGCAGGAGGGCGGCATCCCTTTACAGTGTCGCGGGAGGACGTGATCATCATACCGCAAGGGAGCAGGTGCCGCTGCCACACGGCATGCCCGGCGGGGACACAAACACATTCATTATATTCATTATGCCCTTTTGAGATTTACGCGTCCATTGACAATGGCGACATTTCATCTTGCAAGACACCTGCCACGCTGCTTAATCAAGAGATCAACATCTAATTGCAGAGGAAGAGAAGAAACATATGATATTTTGTTACATCTTGCAAGAACCAAGCAGACCTTCTACATGAACACGAAATAAAAGTTTCAATTAAACCAGCATCAGAGGTTTATCGTCCCAATTATGAGAGTCTGGCATGACGCTTCTTCCCCGGGGCCTTGGCGATAGTAGCAAGAGGAGAGAGTGATTTTATTGCAGCCTCACAAGCGCCTTGATTACTCCTCTTTGATAATGAGATGTTTCTCGAGTCGTGCATCATAGAGTAATAATAAAAAAAGTTGGACTATGCCTAAACAATAACTTTCACCATCGCAGTGTCAAAGACTACTACTTTCTCCATTCTCTGGTTCGGGTTTAGATAATAGCGCTTAGAACCCTTTCTTTTCCCTTGAACATTCCTGAAGGCCTATAAACCACCAAAACCAAAAATAGCCCCCCTTCTTATACTCCCCCCTTCAGCCCCCAATCCCTTAACCCCTTTTTCCATTCTCTTTCTCTCTTTACCTTGACTTTCCCCGCAGACACACGGCCAGACACAAACAAACGCACAAAACCGTCCTATCCTTTCTTTTCCCAATGAAAGTGTCTTCGCGACATAATGCCCGTATCGGCACAAGGCTCAGCGATGGTCCTTCTGCCTAGTCTTCTTCTCTTTCAACTCTTTTTACCGACGCCCAATACCGCGTGTGTCCCCGGAGTCCTTGGGAGGATCCTGTTCGTGCCGGGTCCTGCGGCCTGCCACGAGGGATGAGCAGGAGTAGCGGTGTATGTAACGGCAGGCAGTCCTTCCCAGCGCCGCCGCCGTCACACTGGCTTTTATGACGCGGTTGTAAATCGTGCTAATGTCGGAGTGTGTCGCGGCGGGGACCTCCACGTCACGTACGGTTCTCCCACGATGGACCTCGAGCTCTCAAGCTCTTTCTCTGTCTTTCTCCCTTTCTCTCCCTTGCACACACACACACACACACACACACACAGACACGCGCGCGCGCGCTTAGACAGATATATGGGCAAAAGCAGACACACAAACACGGACACATATAGATAGACGGGCACAATCATTGATAAATACACTTACACTTCACACAGATAGACAGACGGGCA
>NW_028234429.1:22409673-22412173 GCF_977035675.1 Penaeus japonicus | reverse complement strand
CACCACCCGCTCTTAAGTCCCAGGATCCAGGCCACATCATGCTCGTACAGGCGGCGTTTATCCGGCACACAGTCACATCAGCTCCAGCCTCGTCTCGGGAGATAAAACATCCGGAACAAGACTACAAAGCGCATCCTGCCAATCTCGATAATTGAGCACAGAGAGCCGGACAACAATGCCGCTTCTCCGCATTCCCACCTCCAACAGACCGGGCTGAAAGGCATCACAAAAAGTCTGCCCGAAGTCCAGCAGGTCAAGGCGATAGTAACTGTACTCTCCTGTGGTTTGAAATGGCCCGTCCGTAATGCAATTCAAGCCTAGGGTTATTGCCATTCGCCCTTCGAACTCGCGCAATCATGTGCCTCATCCCAGGTTCTATATCCTGCTTCCTACTCTCATGACTTCGATATCTTCGGCCATCATGTGATTTCAGATCAATGGGATATATAGACAATAGCGGCAACAAAAACGTTTAATTCGGTATCTATACTTCCCCATATTAAGTACACATTTCGTTAAAGAAACCGTGTCGCGATTTACACAATAAAGGAACTGTTAATCTAGGGGAAATCTCGTAAAAGAGAGAAATTACTTCAGAGCACCAGTGCTTTACTCGGACTCAACCAATTAAACTTTTATTGGACTCCTAAATGTCCGGAACCCAGCGGCGTCCGCCCGATTTAGTCGACATTGCTTCTCAGGCGCTGTCCTTTGACTATGGCTCCGTCCAAACTGCCAAGTCATCGCAGACTCATGTAAGCGCGAAGGAACAAAAAAGAACATATACCTAGATCCTTCACAGGGTCCTCAAAGTAACGATGTTTACGGCACAGCCAAGATATGCTCAACAAGTTGCGAGTTGTAGTGTTGCATACTAACAAGCAGCACAACATGCGAGCGACAGACGGAGGAACACGACCAAGGTTCTCTACTGTAACTAACACCACTATAGCTACATTTCTATGCATGGATTACCTTGACTGCCATGGCCTGGTGTCGATCTCAACGCATTACACGGCGAGCTACGAGGGCTTGATAACCCGATTGAGCAATCAAGGTGACTTGGTGGCCCTTCGAGTCAAGCATGTTCTCCATGGTTTAAATCGTCAAGACATAAGAGTGTTCTTTTTCCCTCTCACAGCAGGAAATAACTTTCCCTTCATAAAGTTGGGGTTAATACTAAAATATGATTACCAAAGATTTTTTTTCTATATTCAACACTTTCTTTCTCGTGTATTCTTGACAGGGTAATGTTCGTCAGTGATGATAACTAAGGCAGAGTAATCTGTCAGAATAAGTATGACGGATGGCATCAAATAGCAAAGGGTTAGTGGCAATAGATGGTACTTTTGGGTTAATTACAGTGTTGTGAAGTTGTTGGTTGACTGCCAGCATCGTCAGCGACAAACAATCTAACCCTTATTTACTAGCAAATATCCTCACGACTTCATTAAAAATAGAATACGCATCATACATAGTACCAGACAATATCAAATTTCATCAAAACAGAAAAAACATATAACTAAACATGAAAAAACACGGAGCATAGGAACAACACCCGAGAGGCTCCGAGTACCCAAAACCAGCCACCCCTGAGGACAAGACGGACTCACTCTCGGCTGACCCGAAACTTGAGAAGTCCTCAGTGATCTCTCGAGTCCAGAAAAATTCCCGTAGATCTTGATTGTTGCCTGGTTTAGCCTCCTACTTCTAGCGCTCCTTTGGTGCAACACGATACGAGGCTCACTGTTCATCTAAATCAATTATGCTATTTATATAACTCATCCTTGAGTGCCGGTGCTCCTCATCGAGGCGCGAGTCTTCCTGAGATGAAATTATCACCGAGCGAGACACGAGATAATCTGCGACTTGTCCTATTAGCATTAAATTTGCATACATAATGAATACAATGAATTGAGTCTACCCTTTAATCCCCTACAGTCAAACTCCGAGCATGACAAGAGGGGTGTACAAATATTCGACCTGCGCCCACATGAGGCTCGAGATGAGAATGGAGAGGCGGGTGAAGTGGCAACACGCCCCTCAACAAACCCTGCAACATTTCGCACCTTCCAAAACATGCCCTTTACTTTCTTTGCCTTCCTATCTCGTAAAACTCTAGTACCCTCTGTGCATAGAAATGAGCTCTTTTACAAAAAAAAAATAATTCTAAACGTAGACATAATTCAAAGCCAACATGCAAGTCATGGGTATTCACACGAACATTTACAATATACTGCTGAACATGCGAGTTGTTGGCGTCGGCGCGGGGAAGAGGAGAGGAATGAAAGCTGTAATGCATCCTCGGAGCTAACTGTAATCGTGAGTGTTATTATCAACTTTAATTACACATTTTCTTACAATTTCATTAGATGACAAAGAATTTTAAAATAAAATGTCACACGCTGCGCGTTTAATAGTCAATAAACAACGGAAAGTTAACGGTATCGTTGGCACATCACGGCTTATCGTTGCGCTGGCTACGCCCGAGGACTGAGTT
>NW_028234429.1:22384673-22399673 GCF_977035675.1 Penaeus japonicus | reverse complement strand
AAAGGGGGTGATTGGAGGGTGCGATCGCTCGTGCACTACGATAAGCGGGCAGGAGACTCTAATGACTTTATCTACTGTCTGCAAGGGTCACGTCCTGCCCTGATTTCCATACCAGAGCGGTGGCAGAACCCGCTGTCACAACCTGAACTGCAATGACGTGGCCTGGAATTTAAGTCGGACGCACTCGCAAATGATTTATGCCGTTCACCCTACCCAGACCGGCTTGCACCGACTAGTTAGGGGTCACACATGGGTGCACATGTGAAGGTATGGGGAGAGAGAGATGGGGGGAGGGGGATTGAAAGGGAGAGAACGAGGGAGGGAGGGAGGGAGGGAGGGAGAGAGGGAGAGATAAATAGAGAGAGAGATAGGGAGAGGAAGAGGAAGAGGAGGAGAGGGAGAGAGAGGGGAGGAAGAGGAAGAGGAAGAGAGAGAGAGAGAGAGAGAGAGAGAGAGAGAGAGAGAGAGAGAGAGAGAGAGAGAGAGAGAGAGAGAGAGAGAGAGAGAGAGAGAGAGAGAGAGAGAGAGAGAGAGAGAGAGAGAGAGAGAGAGAGAGAGAGAGAGAGAAAGAGAGAGAGAAGACATCGATTGGGGGTCGCCACCAGCGAAAACATGATTAAGCAAGAGACGTCATCAGCAAATGAAATCTGATATAACCTCGACTACAGTTCCAACAAGTCTCAAAATCCCGAACATGCTAAGAACGTGCCAACCCCCCTTTCACCCACTAACAAACACAGCCCTTAAAACACAGCACGCTCCCCCAGCTCCTCTCAACTGACCACCGAAATCTATTCATCAATCTTATCTCCCGCCAGTTCATTACGAGGAGACCCCCAACGCACGTCAAAAGGTAAGATGAAACACGAAGCTCTCGTGACTAGCCAACTAACCGCCGGAGCAGCCAGATATCGTTACACACTCGAGATATTTCATACCATCTTACACGCGGCCCACACGGTAACGACATGGTTAAGTCACGACCGGCGTGTGTGTTTCCCTCTGCGTCAATAGGGTCTAGGACTCCATCGTTAAGGTCTAGGACTCTATGGCTTTGCAGGAGGGAGGCTCTGTCGCGGAGTATAGGACGTCTTTCTCGGTGATCGCTCGCAGTGGGAATCTCTTGGAAGGACGTGTATGGCAGAGTATTTACGAAGCAAGCAGGGATTCTGCCCTTCCGGTCCCCCGGGATACGGAAGATGAGATGGGATGAGAGGAGGAGGAGGAGGAGGAGGAGGAGGAGGAGGAGGAAAGGGAGGAAGAATAGAAGAAGAAGAAGACGAAGAAAAAGAAGAAGTAGAAGAAGGAGGAGGAGAAGAGGAAAAGAAGAAGAAGAAGAAAAAGAAGAAGAAAAAGAAGAGGAAAGGAAGAAGAAGAAAAAGAAGAAGAAAATGAAGAGGAAAAGAAGAAGAAGAAGAAGAAAGAGGAAGGAGATGGAGGAGGTAGAGGGGAGGAGGAAGACGTTAAATGGGAGTAATATCCGCTGTAAAGTAACAAAACGAAAAGTAAAAGAAACTGACAATTCTTATGCGGATAAGCAAAAGGACTAAAAATGCATTGTAAAAAAAAAAACAGAGATAGACGGATGCAACGGAGAAGATAGCGGAAGACGGATAGAGAGAGGAGAAAGAAAGCTCGGGGAAGAAAAAAGTACAGAGGAAGAAGAGGACGAAAAGGAGATGGGGGAGACGGAGGAAGAAGAAGAAGAAGAAGAAAAAAAAACGAAAAAAAAAAACAGCCAGTAAAACAGAAAACGAACAACAACAACGAAGACACGACTACACACACACGCGATTATTTATTTTCTCAAATGCGAATAAACGGAAAAGCTCAGACGAAAAATAATAAGCGGAAATGAGAACAATAAGACCTAAGAGGTGAGAGAGAGGGTCACGTGGCGGAGGTGGCGTGACTCTACCTCTCACCACCAGGGGCCGCGTAGCCTCGCTCCCTCGCCCCCTCGCTCCCCTCTCACTCGGCTTAACCCTTCGTCAGCGAGTCTTTAGAGGAATGCATTGCCAGCTGTACGTCTTGCCAAGTTTAGGGGAGGCGGGAGGGAGGATGGGAGAGGGTGGGAGGGAGAGGATGGGAGAGGGAGGAAGAGGGAGATGGTGAGGGGAGAGGGAGAGGGGGAGAGAATGAGAAATGGAGAGAGAGAGAGAGAGAGAGAGAGAGAGAGAGAGAGAGAGAGAGAGAGAGAGAGAGAGAGAGAGAGAGAGAGAGAGAGAGAGAGAGAGAGAGAGAGAGAGAGAGAGAGAGGAGGGGAGGGGGAGTGCGTGTGTATGTGAATTCTAAGTATACACCATTATCGTATTAATCTGGACTGCGTCACTCGGCAAACTGAAGCAAGAACAATTATGCGAGGACGTGAGGAGAAGATGAACACTCGGTCGTCGCTTGTTGCAATGTGCCGAGGCAAGCAGGTTGGCCAACAGGATCAGCAATGCAATCGGGAAACAAAGTCTTGCAAACTCAGATGCTGAATAATGGAAATGGTAAAGGAAAAGTGGGAGGAGTAGGAATAAGAATAAGAGTAAAAAACAGTAACTACAATAACACTAATACTATAATCATATTATCATCATTATTACTATAATTAAAAACATCAGCATTAACATCATTACTACCATTATCATCATAGCAGTAACAGCACCAAGTACTTGTAGCAGAACAATACAATGAGAAGAAAGAGAACACAGAACACGGAGAAGGAGCAGGAGGGGGAGCAGGTCTTTCCTCACGGCGAACAATTACACTCACCCCCCCCATCCCCCCACTACCTCCACTACCCTCCCTCTCTCCCCCAACTGTCATTACTCGCAGGAAGCTCACTGTTTACCTTCTCTAACCATCGCACCCTCGGCTACGGCCTTCCCCTCCCCTCTTTTTACAAGGAGGAATTCCTTTAACGTTATAATCACTCTGCGTTTTCCTCCGACCATGCCAACAAAACTGACGTTGATTCTAGGACTCTGGTTATCGTTATTTCCTTTCCACTCGTGTCTCATGGTACATAAACACACGCACACGCACACGCACACGCACACGCACACGCACACACACACACAGCCTGTTCTCCGACGGCCGCACACGAAGAACAAGTGTCGCAATCGCAAGTCGCATTAATAACCTGCGACAGGACCCCAGCAGCTGTCGAGTAACCTTGAGCAGCGGAGTGGCGACCGAGGGGAGTGACCACGGCCTCGAGCGCCACTCCACACTCCGCTCTGTTCGCTCATGCCTGTGGCTAAACACTTCCGGCTCCCGAGCTACGATTCCCGGTGCGATTTCAGAGTCGAGTCGTCGAGTGGGAAGTCTGCTCGGCGCGAGATTCCGTGCATCGTGGGATATCATGCCAGGTGAGATACTTCTCAAGATGCTAGTCAAATAAATCTATCTTTCACATAAAGGAAGGTGGGCGAGGACGAAGAAAAATAATGGAATAATAAAACCCACATAAACACACACACACACACACACACACACACACACAACGAAACCAATTCATTTTCTCTCTTGTCAACTTCTCGCGAATAACGATACCTCGTTGATCTTTCTGCCGAGAGATAAAGTATGAGTCAGACATTAGCAGCCGAGTCATTCAACAGACAAACGACAGGAACTCTTTAACTGTAAACGGGCCTAAGGTCAGACGTAATGGCTGCGTTAGTCCCAAAAAGGTCGGGGCAAAATCGTGTCCGGATTTGATTCAATAAAGATGAGCTAACGACCCTAGCCCTTTCTCACGGACGCCCTTCGCTTACGACGCCGAGGAACACATCTTCTAAAATCACTAAGATCTTGGTGTGTAACGCTGTTGTTTGACTTGTCTTGTTTTCTTCTTATTTTCCTTCCTGTTCCTACGGTACATTTGTCTCCTTCGTTTTAAGATCTTTAAATTGGAAAGACAGACAGATACGCTGGCAGAGAAACAGGACGACAGGCAAAAGGACAAACAGAGAAACAGACAGACGTCCATTAATTTCGGGAGATCTTTAACTTACGTTTCCTCTCCGCCATCATCTCCTGTAACCTTTCCCCACATCATCAGCTTTTATCTCTTGACCTCATCTCCCACATCCTCCCACACCTTTTCCTCTCCTGTCCTCCCTCATCCAGAGCAACTTCCTGTCTCTACAATACTCATCAGCTGCTATTCTCTCGCTACGACCAACCGCAGTGTTATAAAAGCGTTCCTTTGCAAAACAACATCTTTTCAACAATAGCAGTTGGGAGCGACAAACAAAGCGGTAATCCATTGACTGTACGTTTTGCATATTCTTTTTCATTCTCACTTCTTAGATTTTTTTAAGCGTTCGTTTGCCAATAGAAAATAACAAGAATATATTAGCTGCTCAAGCAACTACTATTTTTTTCCGTAACCGATACATTTTATGTATGCATTTAACCCTAGCCGATGGAAACGCCAATGAATCGTTATCTCATAAATGTGATCTACGCCTCTATTAACAAACCAGGTCCAGCAGCACTTGCAGTTTTACTTTCGTCCTTTCCTGATAATTGCACATCGCGAAAACATGAATGGAGGCGAGGAAGTTAGCGTGGCGACCCTGGCGTGACCCCTGCGCGCCTCAAGGTTTGGAATGTGCACCAAGATGTACATTTCCTCCCAAAACACACGCATACGGCTGTATAAAGCCTGGATTCGCCACTGGTAACAAACTATCCAGACACAGAGACATAAACAGACGGATACACACAACCATGTTCTCCCATCCATCCATACAGACAGACACACACACACACACACACACACAGTAACGCCTCCTTCCCGGGGGCCCAAGGTACATCATGACCCGCAAACGGTGCCCTCAGGGACTCCTGTGACCCGGGGACTAGTCATTACCGAAACGGGACCGTCGCCACGAAGGTCCTGACACTGCACACGCACGCAAATAGACTCACACACACACAGACACACACACACACACACACACACACACACACACACACACGAACACAAACTACTAATCGAATAAAGCGAAGGTGATCACATTGCATCACGATATCGCCTTACGGGCTATTCCAGGCAACAGAAAAATAGTGATTCCGTGGCTATAAACCCCCTAAGAAGGCTATCCTGCGTGACGACGATTAGCTGCCTCCTCAAGGAACCTCACACACATTCGAGGTTTCCAAGGTGGTCCCACCACAGAGAACCGGCTGTCCACAACCTAGCGGGTCACTACTGCACCACCTGCTCTATAATGAATCAATTTGCAGCGTGTTACTAGTCGCCTGGGTTCGGTGATGGCTTCGGCTGGTCACAAGAGCATATTGATATGACCATTGTCCCTCTTCGGTCGTTCTATAGCATGAAACATTCTGCGAGAGAGAAAGAAAGAGAAAGAGAGAGTGAGAGAGAAAGATGGATATATTGATAGATAGAGTGAGAGAGTGAGAGTGAGAGTGAGAGTGAGAGATAGATAGATAGAGAGAGAGAGAGAGAGAGAGAGAGAGAGAGAGAGAGAGAGAGAGAGAGAGAGAGAGAGAGAGAGAGAGAGAGAGAGAGAGAGAGAGAGAGAGATAAAGAGAGAGAGAGAGAGAGAGAGATAAAGAGAGAGAGAGAGAGAGATAAAGAGAGAGAGAGAGAGATAAAGAGAGAGAGATAAAGAGAGAGAGAGAGATAAAGAGAGAGAGAGAGAGAGAGAGAGAGAGAGAGAGAGAGAGAGAGAGAGAGAGAGAGAGAGAGAGAGAGAGAGAGAGAGAGAGAGAGAGAGAGAGAGAGAGAGGCCTCAATAGGAAATAAAATCGAAACAAGGACTCTGGACCAGATATACATCATAGTACAGGGAGACACGTCATTACAAAGGCTATTAAATTCTCCGCCAGGAAGATGATATAGAATTATGACCCTGACCCGAATCCCCTACGGCCTAGCGAGACACCGCAGCCGATGAGCTCACACGACACACAGACACCCTCAGAATCCTAATCATCCTTTTCCAATACACTATCTATCCACTATCTATCTATCTTCTGTCCGCCAATAATCTATCTCCATCACACCAACTATCTATCTTCAGTTCACTAATTGTCCATCTATCTATCTAACTCCGTTACGTAACTTATCTATTTCTATAATGCACTCACTCTCTCCATTCCACCAACTATCTACCTGTCTCCGGTACGCCAACCATCTATCTCCCTCTCAGCGGACATGGACCCTGACATTTTAGCGAAGGAGACGATGCATAACTAACGATAAAGGCGGGGACACAAACGCCGAAATCGGTGACGCGGGGCGAAATGTGAAGACTATTGATACGAGTTACGGTGAGCTTATCTGGGTCATGCGTAATCCCACAGGAGGAAGGAGAAGAGGGGCAATGCTGCTATAATTAAAAGGTCGTAACACTGTAACCCTCACACTGCCAGATAGGCGTGTTAGGCTTATCCTTCACAGCTGCAGGTTTAACTGGTATCTTTTTACAGTTACTCCAAATTGCATGTCAGGCTTTCCTTCGCCACGGTGTTTGTGGATATTTCTTCATCTCTCGCTGTAGACTATGGATATCGGAATGTTTATCTGCCTTACGACTGTTTCAACTTCAGCCTTATTTGTAAAAGATATAACACTACTGCTAATAATGAATAGATAAAAATGTGAAAATTAAATAACTGAAATCCTTCTGAACGTCTAAGAAAACAGCCTTTCACAAAGGGATAAATATCTCAGATTCTGGCCAATTGAATCGTATCACTGCCTCCGTATGTAGTTCAGTCACGCAGCGGGACCTCATTTTTCTCATTAGCAAGCGTTGGGCGGCGAGGATGGATGAGGCAGCGTGCGGGAAGGAACCATTTACACCCTGGCTTCGGGCGACGGCAGAGCAGCCAGTGTCACTCATCCGTCCAGGCACCCTACATACGATCCCCGTAATTTGTATTTCTTTATTCAGACACATTATATACTCCTAACCAAGACAACCTGTCATCATCATTTTAAATACACCTTTCTGTCCTCTTTACATACGTAACCCTGCACCCCTTTCACTGCACAAACTACAAGAATATTACTCAATCTGAAACCGTGAAAAGTCGCTTCTATGGCAAATCACTTTCGCTCAGAATTTCCCTGCAACTGGTTGTCAATATTTGTTTCTTTATAAAATGAAAAGGTTTTGTGCAATTCATCGGATTAGTATTTGCGACTGCAACACTTAACAAAAGAATAAAATATTACAACATGTAAACATCAACGACGTTCACCAACACCTGTTCTGACGGTCGCGAACACCCCCCCCTAACCCTGCCCTCCCCAGACACTAACAGAAGAGACCTAGAGCCCTAGGGTATGTCTACGAGGTTATTAAATGATTCCAGGGCACCGCCATCGCCACCGCTTATCCTCCATGGTTGAATTACTGATGTCTGACTTCTGATGTCTGTACGTGTCATTGTTTCCCCATGAATAATTCACGCCAACGCCTAATCAATATTTTTAGGTTGAAGTTTACTGGAGGTAAACGGATTTGTTAAAAACTATCCTTGAGTATTTACACATACTTTTTCCAGATGAAAAACCGATGGTTAAAGAAAACGTGTACATTCACAATAACAATCATCATTACAAATTACAAGTTCCAATACATGCATAATATAATTGAACTACCACACACACTATACTGTTAGAGGGATACAAAGGAAAAAAGAAAAGCATAAAAAATATGCATGTCATCCCAAGAAGTCGAAGTGGCTCAAGCCAGCATCACGAAGGTCGGCGCTCACCACAAACCTCCGAGGGTTTCCTCAGCACAAACCCAAAGCCATTGTCGGGGAGGAGACGCGCTCGTTCGTCTCCATAGACCAAGCTGTGGAGTCACTTAGCCATAGCCTATGTCCTCGACTTCGAAAGAAAGGAGAGAGTACTTTCCCTCCGAAAGGATCCTTTCTCTGCTATCAGGAGTACGATCGCCGAGGAGTGTGAAAGAGAGCACAGCTTCCTCCCTCTCCTGCTTCCTTCGAGGACATCACAGCGATGACATAAAGATACGCCTTTAGGAGGCTCGACGTCTTGAGGGATAGCCGCCCTCCGTTTAAGATCCCAACTCATCTCGGTGGATTCCTACCCAGATCCTTGCCGATAACATGTCTCTTGATGCCCCCTGAGCGTCGAGCATCCCCAGGGTGTTAGGGTAAACGGGGAATATATTAACAAGATCTTATTTCTTCAAATTATATCAATTTCTAAGTTACTTTGCACTGACAATGATGCCTGATATTTGTGTATGTACGCATACATACCTTGTGTAGCAGTGTGATTAGTTTGTTCTTCCTTGGGCGTGCGTGCGTGTATGCAGATACTGGTGCCTATTTTTGTATGTAATCAAGTGAAAGGGAGGAGCATTTCTCGGTAAGGGAACAGTCTTATAAAAGTTCCCAGGCGGCGGTGGGCCACGACGAGACAGCGCAGGTAACGCTGAAGAGGAAAAAGAGAGAGGGACGAGATGAAAGAGTCAGGGAAAGGGTCGAGGGATCGGTGCAAGGAACACACGCAACAGTACATCACGTGCACCATGAGGCCATGAAGGAGTCGCCAGTACATCACGGCGGTACTTTCTCCGACGGGGACGGCCCTCCCCCGCCCCCTTCTTCCCGAGCTTTGCCTTCGCCCCGACCCGTATCATGGTCGAAATCAGCCCTGACTCTGGACACCTGGCCATTAACTACACTAATTTCAGGAAAACTGTAAAAGCGAAGAGAGAGGAAGGGAGGAAAGCGGCCGTTCTATCTCACGTGGTTCGATAACGCTGACAGGAAAGTATGTGCTTGCATTTCTTCTACGCAAAACAAGCTCTAGAAATTCCATTAATGATGACAGTGGTGATAACAGCATCGATAATGAAAATGTCATCAACATCGTCGCTATATGATGATAACGGGAATTAATAACAATGACAGCACTAATGATAAAAGTAAAATGCTAACCATGATAACGAGAACCACCAACAAAACGAACCAAACATCACCATCCTACCCTACCACTTATCAAAATAACGGCAACTGCGATGTTGAAATGTTGTTGCCGAATGCATCGAGCAAATCGATTATCAACATACAGACATGTGTTGGCAGCCATGTGCTCACTCAGCGGATGATCATGTTGCACATTCTCATTACTTGCAATTACTGGTAGTTCTATTGTTCTTGAGATACAAAGAGAGATTGCTAATTGATATTCACCGTTTTCCTTTCTGAATCTGATGGCTCTTAATTTAAAATGCATGCCCATGCCCTCCCCCCTCCGATTCCACAATACTTAATAGTATGACTTTACTCCTTGATATCACAAAGACATTATATCTCAGAAGGTGGCAACTCAAAAACTCCTTGTGGTCTACTTACCTACACACTCATCAACTCGCCATCCACATTCTAACCGTCAAATACCGCCCGTCCTTACGTTGCTACATTTTCGAACAGTGACTGTCCATCACGGGAATGAATAACGAAGTTCACGCTCCACTGACCCTCACTGTTAGCGAAGCATAGCTGAGCTAGAGTCATGTTGTTCGTTAGGATTTAAACTTCTCCGCCGTCGCCACTTCCCTCGCTTACTCATCAACACGCAGATCGCTGCCTGGCCGACACTCTCCTGTCGAGAGGTCCCAGGGGCGCCGCACGTGTTACAAAGGCCGTTACGACGCGGATCATGCTATGACGATCAATTCCCGTATCGACTCCGTTCCGCTTCTGTCATCGCCTGTCCTTCGACGTAACGCGACGGGAAATACGTTACGTGGCTGTACATTTCCGCAGCACCGATTTAAATTGTATTTGATTGTTTGATCAGCATTAATGTTTCAGAATATACATTTGTTTCTGCAAAAAATGGAAACAAAAGAAGTGAAAATTGGCAACACTCGCGGACTTGAAGGTCAAACGTCACCTGCCACCTTCCCCCCCTCCCCCCTTCATCCGTTTGCCTTCCTTTAACTCTCCCCTCCCCTGTGCCTGACTGCAACATGCATTGTGCATAATCGACATCAAGAAGTGCACAATAAAAATTAAATTAACAAGAACAGGGGACAATGAAGATACGGTTACGCGCCACTGGATGAGTGAAGTTTCATTGTTTGTTCCTAAATAGATTAAGATCACGCAATTATACGTACTTCGATATGCTAACAACAGCGCACAGCTCTGTTACGTTACTTTCATTAATTCACATACTCATTACTTTTGCATGTGAAAGGACTCATACATTACAAATTTGTAATGTATGAAGCGTTAAAATAAGTCCTCGTTTAAAAAAAATCCAATTCAAGCATGGTGCTTGGCGAAGCCGCCTCGGGCATGTGGGAGTGTAAAGGACGTGCCTAGGTGCGTCAGGGCGAACCAGCGTTGGTGTAGCTGGAATGTGTGCTTGCTTATGTTTGAGCCAACATCACCCATCCTGTACTAGTGAAGGCAAATCTTTCTTTACCAACAAACATAAAAATAATAACAATAAAAAAAGACCCAAAGTTTGTCTCATTGTGACTTCTAAGAAAAATTCGGTTAGCAACAACGGGCAATAAACGTCTTTCAGCGTAGGAACTGAGATGGGCAATTCCGGCCGGCGTCAAACAGCTGTCCAGTCCCAGCTGGTCCTCTGCCGTCCAGGAGAAGCCACCGCACGTTCGGACCGTTGATTATACTGGCCCGACAATACGCGTGCTGGCATGCCCGCCAACGGTATCATGCCTGACTCACAGCTCTGACAGATAATTGCTTTCTTCGATTCCTTTCCCAGTGTCTGACCACCTGTTTGCGCCGGAGGAAGCTTCTCTTTTTCCGGCTGTGGCAACGCCGTGAACGTTTTCCTTATCATTAAATTTTCCTGACAATTAGCCATGACTGAAGCCGTTACACCTCCTGACTTACGCATATCTTACCGAACGCTATCATTTCCGCTTTGTCGGAGTATATTTACTAAAGATGCTGTTTGCCCTAAAGTCATCATTCTTAAACGATCCCATTACTGAAGTTATGAACGTGATGACCGTGCGCCAGATTTAAATGACAGATACAACAATTATGAGTAAAATAGGAAAAAAACTTCTTAAAGATACCGCGTGTAACATTGGAAGGTAAGTATTTCTAGAAATTTATTGGCCATCGATATCATCTTGTTAATCGAGCTACTACTTATCATGTCCAGACGGGATATAATGCAGGATATTTATCGGCCTGATGTGCAATCAATACCATATCGAGTGACCAATTAGAAGACCGGATCGCTGTGGTGTATGCGGGTAGGGAGGGGGAAGTCGGGAGGGAGAAAGAGAAGAGTGATGGAGGAAGGGGAGGGGGACTGCACAGACGGAGGGAATAAAGGGACTGCGTAATAGGGAGGGAGGGAGGGAGGAGGTGGGGAGGGAAGGAGAGAGAGAGAGAGAGAGAGAGAGAGAGAGAGAGAGAGAGAGAGAGAGAGAGAGAGAGAGAGAGAGAGAGAGAGAGAGAGAGAGAGAGAGAGAGAGAGAGAGAGGGAGAGGGAGAGAGAGAGGGAGAGAGAGAAAGAGAAGATAGAAGATAGAAGATAGAAGAGAGAGAGAGAGAGAGAGAGAGAGAGAGAGAGAGAGAGAGAGAGAGAGAGAGAGAGAGAGAGAGAGAGAGAGAGAGAGATTCGTACCAACACGACCCCAGCAAATGCCTCCACCACTGAGGAAAGAGGCATCCGGTGCGAGGCATGCAAAGCGATTTTCGCCGTGCAATTCCATAGCGTAAACCCTTGACTTCCTTCCTACATGAGCTCTTGCAACACTGATTTGCCTCGAGGGAATCCCAGACAATCAATTGCATGAAGTCACGTAATTAGACTGCAGAGGGGAAATAAAATAAGGACAAGTATAAGTGTTCTCGTCATACATTGCATGAGCATGTGTATGTTGACATGTTTATATATGTATACAACCGTTTGCGTAAGCGTGTATGTTATTAGCACTAAGAGAAGCAGGTTGTTCTCGAAGGGTCCACGTAGGTTCTCATGGCGGGTGTAAAATCCCGCGTGCCTGTGGTCTCCACACTCCTGGTCTCTCCCCTCCCCCCTACCTCCCTCCCTCCTTCCTTCTACAGGTCCGATGAATCCACTACAGCTCCAGTCCATTTAATCGACCGCTAGCCCCATCCCAGGAAAAGATTAAAAGCAAGAGCAGCGCACAAGACGTGGCGCGTGAGTGTGCTTCGGCGGCCGGGGTGAAGCAGGTGCGTTCCTGCGGCGAGGAGGGGCCACGCCATGCCTCGCTCATGGCCGCCTGGATCCCCGCGTCGGCAAACTCCACCCGCTGCCGCACGAATTATGCTGCGGCGCCGCAGTGCTTCCTTGCGTCTCCGTTTTGCCTCTCTGGGACCTCTGGTTATGATTTTGCAGGACGTTGGCGGATTGATTACAGTGACTATCCACGTGAATTATGTTTAGACATTCATTGACCTTTATATGAAAACGAACACCAAAACTCTATCCAAACTGCGAATGTAGGCGTATTGCAAACATATATCCAAATACATACTTATATCTATTTCTGTGTGTTTGTATTTATATGCGTAATAGCGTATGCGTACATGTCGTATGCATACATATAAATAGTCTATAAGGCATGTAAGAACGGATACATACATTTAGAGAGTAAACAGTATAAAATAAAGACTTTTATGGCTGAAGCAGCGAACATGTAAGACATACCTGCTCCCCTAACACACATTTTGTTCACATCATACATAGCTCGAGGCAACTTCTCTTAGTATGACTAAACCATGGCTCAAAGTAAGAATTTTTGCTTTGAATCACGGCCTGGTGCCTTAAAACGGCGTGTGTGGATACCAGAATTTGACTATTCATGATTCTAAATATAACTTGCAGTGCCCTTTATGTTGCAACTTCGTTTTGCTAACTCCTTGACCTTGAGTGGTCCTAATACATCCTTGTTATGCATGATTAGCATAATTAAAGCTAACTGCGTTTTTATGCCTCTCCTTCGGAATAAACTCTGATGATGACTCAAACTTGACTCATGAAACCAGTACCTTCAGGTATGAAAATAAGACACTCTGTCAGCCTAATTCACCATGAAGTAAGCATGGGAGAATGCAAAAGCAAGGGAGTTAATTGCAAGCAACGCATGGTCACGCTCGTCTCCTTCGACCACTTCCCACTGTCTATCTCGTGTACTAAGATCTGTTACTCTAGAAAAAATAAACCATAATGGCATACTTTCCAGGTATTTAATTACCTTATCACAAGCACATGCGAGATCAAATAAAATATACCCTCGAACAGGCTCATTGCGTTAGACCTAAATATATTTTTTTCACACTTTTGTATTAGCCGGTATTAGCCATTTCAATAACGACGACTTTTCTGAGAAAGCTTTCTAAGAAAACATTCATCTCAAACATCAGAGTAGAATGCCCTATTTTCCAACAAATCAAGCATCTCAAAATCTACACACTTAACGAACCTGACGCTACATTAACCTGCAGCAACTTCAGACTACGACGAAGGAAATTTGTAAACAAGCCCTGAACCTATTCGTACATGCTGAGCCCAGCACCACATCCGTTATTCAGCATTAACCTCCGACCCGATAATAACACCGCTTATGCAAATGGTAGCACCAACTATGGGACCGCCATTTGTCTCTTTCTGACACTAACACTCAAAACCTGTATGAACTCCCCCATATAATTAACAAGCTGGTGTGGTTACGGATCATTTTAGCGGAACATTTGACTTTATTGTGGGATACTATTATTGGATCTAACTCATTAGTGTCAAGTATTAACCATATCAACATACATTTGTTATTCACTAAAACAAACCGTGTAAGATATTCTTCCTTTGGTCTGCCATTGCATGAAGTCTATCAGTGCAACACGCAGTCCCCTCGCCCTAAGCGCAGCACCTCGTCGCAAGGTACCAGGCTCCGAGGGCGCTACCGAACCCCCTACGACGAGTGTGACAAGAGTCGACCCTCGCTCGCATATATATTCGCCAGTTAAGCTATAAATCTACGACAGGGAGAACGACTCTAGATTTTTTATGTGCTGTGCACAACATGTGATTACTCTTTCGCGATCGCGAGGAGTAGTTAAACAGTCAATCATAAATCGAATATGAATCAAAGGTACTGACGATAACACTTGAGAAAAAAACAAGTAGGAAGTAGGCCTACACAAGTCAAAAGGATAAAGATAGTGATCACGCCAACCGCAAGCGCTCGCTCATCGTCGGAATCCTTTGGGTGATCGCACTGCGTCACACGTACCAGGTATTCGCGTTGCAGCCCTTGACATCCTGACCTGCCCAGGATACGCGCGTCAACAACCAGAAGACGCAGACAACCGCCATGGTCGACCTCTGATAAACTGCAAGCATGAGATCACTCTTCGAGGTGCTATACCATTCAGCATCATCATGCTGATTGTTGTTTATGCGGCATGTATCTATAATCTGGGAAGGTAATGAGAGACTGCATAGCCGCCAAGCGAGGCTGGATCAATCCCTCCCGCACCTTGGCTGCGATCTGCCCGTAAGCAGGTCGTGCGCAAATTACACCTTCGGAAAAAAAAAACAATGAAAAACAATGACTCATCGTGGCCGAGTGTGCACAAACTCCTTCGATAAAAACAAAGGACAAGAAGGAAAAGGAGCAGCACACAAGGGCGGGTCCTGCACTTAAGTAGTTAATGGGACCAAGCACAGGACAAAAGGCTATCACGCAAGGAACTTGAAAGGAGCGCGACTTCTGACGGCGAGACCTTGTCGGAAACAAAGTCACGAGGTAGCGCCCGAGTTCTTCACACTTCCCGACATTGTTAGGCATCCATCTACAATAGGATTGCACAGAATGAAGGGGAAGGGCCGGAACGAATGTTAAAAAACAGAATCGTGACAGAAGAATCGCAGCGCGGAAATAAGACGATAGCGAAGGCAGAGTCGAGCGATGTGACGACACACCGATGCACGTAAAGATTGGTCGATCGCAACCAAACGGA
>NW_028234429.1:22369673-22374673 GCF_977035675.1 Penaeus japonicus | reverse complement strand
CAACATCCTGTAAAAAAAAAATATATATACATGTATAGATACATACATATTTTTCTAAATCCTTATGAAAGGCAGGATTTCCCTCACTCAGTGAAAAGGAAGTCGGTTCGCAAAACGGTTACGATAAGGAATTATGTGACGGGCGGCGCTGCCTCACAGGAGCCGCCTTTGTCGTGCCAGGATGCGCTGCCTTTCATCGCGCTATAGGCAGCCACCGAGGCGAGGATACTTGGTAACGGGCAGGTGATCGCGTAGGGCGTACGGACAGGTTGTGGGACAGGTACTTCAAGCACGAGGATTGATCTGCTACACCTGCACTGGATTTTTTCTCATGGGTTTCGCCGGGAAAAAATCTAATGCAAACACACAAGTATAAATGTATGTATATATATATATATATATATATATATATATATATATATATATATATATATATATATATATATATATATATATATTGCATGAACATATCACGATATAACAAGAGTAGGTTACGAATATCTACTGGGAATCATGCTTAGTCTCTATTTCATCATAACCGACTTTTTACTTTCTTTTCGGCACCGTGGGAACATCAGCGTTATGCCTCATTTATCACATATCTCGCGTCATGATTATGCGTCAGTGACGCATCATCTGACTTGAGAACAATCTGTTGCGATTTACTATTACCAACAAACAGAAAAGCCCCAGTTAGCAACATGGCATGACGCGATCATTTACGAGTAGGGCAAGATTCTATACAAATGTGCATAAAATTTCTTATTTTCTTCAAGATCATACAAAATTACAAATCTTCGTTTACTAAGGTGTCTTAAATCCCTTCGCACCCAGAAAAGTGCACCCTAGAAATCCGACCAGGCAACAGAAGCACATCCCACGCCATCTGTTGCCCAGAGGAGTGTATCAATCTCAACGTCTTCACGAAAAATGGCGGGAAAAAGAAATCGATCTACCGTTCTCCGTTGTTGCGCTTTCTTCTTCTTGTTTTCTGTTTTGGGGTATTTTTTTATGTTGTTTTTTATATTGTCTTTCCATCGTGGTTTTAGCTATTGGCAGGTGTGTTTATAGGTGGCAATGGGTTGACTTGCGCCCCTCCCTGAGCGAAAAAATAAAGCGAAGAAAAAACGAATATAGAACACGTCGCTTTCTAAACATCAGAGAAGAGGCGCTGCCGTAAATGACAGCTAAAAAAGTTCTTGCTGAGAGTTATTAAAGTATATCACAACACTATCCACCAACAGCCAAATCTGGGTTGAGAGGTTACATGCTCACTAACTCACTAATTTTTTTCCAAAGAAAGTACAAGCCATAACGCCCCAAAAAAACTATGTAGACAGCGTAAATCATGATCATATAAACTTATCACAAAACGAATCAACTTTTACTTAAACAAAAAAGGGGGATACGGACTGAAAGAACTGATGATGAAAGCAACGATCACGTGAGACACGGCGGGGTTCAGACGCAGCGGAAATTGCAACTTATACCCTGAAAGCCACCTCACAATGGAATACCCTTACTCTAGGCTAATGCCAGAGTTTTTCATTGATATATATATAATATTGTTTGATTAATCATAACAAAATTATTACGATCATGATACCGAATGATGCCGATGATAAAGCAAGCGATAATGATAATGATAATGATGATAACAAGTAAATAAATAGGCAATTATATATTTCTAGCAAAAATCAAACCTGTATCTCGTACAATCTCACAAAAAGATTAAACAATAATCCCCCCCTCCCCCGTCCCATGGCTTTGCGTCTTACAGCACCTCGCACTCACATTCAACTTTCTTCAATCTTTGTCATTCATAAAGTAATTGCCTTTATCACAACTACCACTTGTCTTACCATCGATAGTACAATTACCACTGGCGTTATCACCCATCGCTCTCCAATGATATCTCTGAGATTGTTGCAATTATTGCACTCATTATCATAAACAGTTCGGTATTGCAACTACTCTCCTCTAGACCCCCACGCCCTCCAGCCGAACAGGAAAAACATTTGAATAAGTCTTCAATAGTTGTAATTACTAATTTCATATTGCAACACTCAACTTTCATTTCTTCGGTCTTATTAGCCCCGTAATGGAATGTAATGGAGAATATTAGAAAGCGCGGCTGTTCCTTTGCATGTGCGTCGTGTTTGGCTTCGGAATGGTACGGGAGGTAAATGGTTATAGGGGTGGGAGTGAGAGAGGGGAAGTGGAAGAAAGAGAGGGAGAGAGAAAGGGAGGGAAGGAAGGAAGGAAGGAAGGAAGGGAGGAAATAAGGAAGGAAGGAAGGGAGGAAATAAGGAAGGAAGGAAGGGAGGAAATAAGGAAGGAAGGAAGGGAAGAAGGAGGGGAAGGAAAGGAGGGAGGGAGGAAGCGAAAGAGGGAGGAAGGAAAAGGAGGGAAGGACGGAAGAAAGGCATGAGGGAGGAAGGGAGGGAGGAGAAGGAGGAAGAGGAAGAGGGAGAGAGGAAAAGGAGAGGAGGAGAGGAGAGAGGGAGGAGAGGAGGAGAGAGAAAGAGGGAAGGAAGGAGAGAGAGAGAGAGAGAGAGAGGAGAGAGAGAGAGAGAGAGAGAGAGAGAGAGAGAGAGAGAGAGAGAGAGAGAGAGAGAGGGAAGGAGAGAGAGAGAGAGAGAGAGAGAGAGAGAGAGAGAGAGAGAGAGAGAGAGAGAGAGAGAGAGAGAGAGAGAGAGAGAGAGAGAGAGAGAGAGAGAGAAAGTGGAAAGGAGAGAGAGAGAGAGAGAGAGAGAGAGAGAGAGAGAGAGAGAGAGAGAGAGAGAGAGAGAGAGAGAGGACGGGAGGATGGGAGGGAGGGAGAGAGGGCAATAGGAAGGGAGGGAGGGAGAGAAAGAAAGGACGGAAGGGAGGGAGAGAAAGAGAGGAAGAGAAAGGAAGGGAGGGAGAGAAAGAGAGGAAGGAAGGGAGGGAGAGAAAGAGATAAGGAAGGAGGGAGGGAGATAGATAGAGGGGGAGAGATATGGAGAGGAGAGGAAATAAGAGAAGAGAAGGAAAGAAAGAAACAGGTGATGTGAAGGTGGGCGTGACACGGGCTCCCTCGAGAGCACATCCCTTTCCAAGCACTCGCTCCTTCAGGTCAGGTGCCATGAGTAAGGAGAGGGGGAGAGGCATGGAACGGGGGCGGGGTGGCGACCTCATTGGCAAGATCATAATTTGAACCTCACCCGCTACTAAGCCACACCGCGGTAGGGTTTTTCCCTCCTGTTAGGTTTCGTTCTTCGAATACATTTCTGAGCTTTAAATATAATGATGGTAATGATAATGATACTACTACTACTACTAATAATAATAATAATAAGCAAAATAAAAATAATTATAATATATTGCAATAATAGTAATAATAATTTTCATTGCTATTATCTATAAAATATCAATAATACTAAAGACAAAACAATAATATAATGATAATAACAATAATAATAATGACAATAATAATAACAGTGATAATGATGATGATGATGATAATAATAATAATAATAATAATGACAATAATAATAATAATCATCATTATTATAATACACCAATAAGATAAAATAATCAATGGGACAAGTGATAATAATATACCGGTTAATATTACATCTAACAATTCATCACTCGGTAGCTTTATTAATATATGTAAATCTACGGCCCTGTAAACATCATGTGGAGCAGGTTATGGATATCATATTAATGTGACACGAATCCATCGTTTAGAAAGCGGCAGGGGGCTACCGCCTCAACCACATACAGGCGCGGGTTGGCAGAGCGTAGGAGGCAGAGGCTGGTCCTGTTTCACTTCGAAAGACTGAATCGCTGGAGTCTGGGATGAATTAGGATCACAGTCTACAACATAATCATTGCGTCATTACAATTTTGCACTAGTTCTTCCGTGACTGGGATTGCAAATTCGATAATTCCAATGTTATCGATGTAATAAGATTCACGTGAGATAAACTACGAGGCAGTGACTTTTGAGGAACGCGATAAACTACACTGATAAAAATACAATAATTACAGACGAATAACAAACACATCGCTTGCAGCTATCTTAAAGGCCAATCAAAACGAGCGCTATCTATCTTACAAGGTCTACACGAGATAAAAAGATACGGCCTTGTTGCGGATTACCTTGCGATGCTCGTTTAAGATTTTGACGACACCCAAGGGACGGGTTGACCGCTACCTCACCCGCCTACCTGTGTCATGGCCTCAAACACAGGAACAATAACACCCGAAACCCATAAAATTCTTGTAGATGTGTCCATCACCTCAAATGAGGAAATAATCTTCGACTGATCCCTGCGTTTTTGTGTGAATGGAGAAATGGTATTAAACTAAAAGGGATTTTAATGAAAATTTCGCTCTGACTGGAATGTGTTTTAAGAGTTGACCCATAAGGGAGGTAGGGGAGAGAACGGGGAAACTTAAACCCTATGATAAATCAAAATAGAGACAGTGAATAATATAAACACCCAAGGAAAATGATACAAAAATAAACCAGATTGCGAAGTCGCCCAGCCCTTTCATCACTCCGCCAAACACACCCAGTTGACGATGACAGTTTACGGCGAGAGCCTCGGGCGGTTGGTCAGCCCGAGGCAACGAGTATCCCGAGGCGACGCAGTCTTACCTCACCGCCTCCGACGAGCAAGCAATCATTTGACGGTTCTCGGAACATCGAGGACTTAATGTTACTTGCAGGACAAGTCGGGGTGCGTCAGACGTTGCACAGAGTGGACGAGGGTTTTGCAACAGTGCAGGCAGGTGGGTGTGCCAGCTGAGGGAGGAAAGACAGGTCGTGTGGGCGACTTGCACCTCCACTGATGTCATCTTCACCTTGCACTCACTGTTTCCCGAACAATACTGCCAACCCGCCATGCAAATACGTCGCAAGATCTTCAGACGGGAAACAAAATTCGACAATCTATTATCATCCGGAAATATACATCAAACGACACTATTGTCCCATTGAATTCTAATATGTAACTAGTCCATTT
>NW_028234429.1:22349673-22359673 GCF_977035675.1 Penaeus japonicus | reverse complement strand
TACAACGCCAGTCACACGCCGAACTTGGTGCTCCGAACACGGCTCTATTCATGTCCGATGGCACGAGATCGAGGCCTGTGATTGCAAGACGGACCTCCAAATCGAGAATATGCCGACGGGAAAAGTGCGAAAATGTGCAAACATGGCAAGAGACATTACAGGTATCTACAGCAAACCCTCAAACGTGAAAGTGGCGCAACAAGCACATGTTGGACACTAGCAATGCAAGCGGAAAGTTATTTCTGAGATATATGTATAATATATTTGTAAGTATATCTGTACATATAAAAAATATAAATACTTAGATAAATCTATGAATAAATGAATATTTACATCCTATGCACATATACATTTTCTCGCCAGCAGGATGCCAGAGCAATGAGAAATGAGTCATCGGTGTAATGATGCATACAAGAACTCCCTCGTGAGTATCAAGCAAGACCAGTTGCATGTTGCAATCGAGTTATTAGCAATACTTCATTCCTAAGAACAAAACGACAAACACGTTCGAATCAAAATAAAACACATAAAGAGGAAAAGCTCAGATTACAATTGGCCCGTTCATATTATATCCCACAGGTCCGAACTTTATCTGGCTGTTTATGGCGAAATTTACCGAAAGCATTTTATCGGAACAAAGCACCATTCATCGACCAGTTTCCAAACCATGCCAGCCTTCGTCGATGGAGAGAAAATCAAACAGGAAAGGCGGGGGTATATATATATTAAAAAAAAAAAAAAATGGAAGGAGAGAATAACTAAGCTATTGGGAAGGAAAAAAAAATGGGGAGAAACTTCGGGAAGGCAGTCAGAAAGCCTTCAGCTGCGACGACGCCGCGTTAAATGTCACTCAACAGCAAGTCAGAGAAGCACGTCGCAGATCAAACAGGCTTCCATTCGTGACCGAGGGAGGGTGGGGTGAAGAATGGGGGGAGGGGGAGGGGTAAAGGAGCAAGAAGGAATTCTATGATTTGGAGGGGGAGCGGAGAGAAAAAAGTAGTGGCGCGACCACAACACCTACCCCAATACACCAATTACTTGAGGTGTAGCTGGATATTCGCTCGCCTCCATTAAGGTGGTGTTTGGTGACGTCGCTCGGCGGAAGTATTAGCGACAGATCTGTGCGCTGGTGATGGGATGGTGGCGGTGCACACGGTCACTCGAGCAGCCATGCGGGCGACCGCCAGCAACCCGACCCGCGGATCATGTGTGCGCTGTTAAAGTCACTATTTCTGTAACGCTGTCATCGACGCCGGGCTTCAGGAGGGAAACTCCTATCTGATACACCGTCGCTGGCATGGAGGTCTTGTCTTTCGACTTTTTTTTTTACCTTCCCTTTACTGGTCGTTCGCAACAAATAACCTTTGATTCCTTACTGGGAACTGGGCAGAGATGCTTTCCAGGAAAGTCTATTGGGGCATTGAGTTTCCTTTATTACACTTCGACCAGCACAGTCATTGCCTAAGATGAGGTAGGTCAGGAGACAGTTTCGAAATCTCGATCTCGGAAAGAATATCGAAGAAAACACTATACATGAATACATTTATTGGAAGATGGGAAAGCATCTAGTGCCGTCGACATTAGATACTCTAAGCATGTTGCAGATCGTGAAGCAATGTGGCAAGTCAACATCGCGGTGACGAAAGATATGTAGGCGGCTTTGTTCCTTTCCTTAGCTGCCTTAAACTGACTCCTATTTCTTGTAAATAATGTGACTTTGGTATGGCACTGAAGACTTTTTTTTCGAAAGATATCAATTCAAGAACAGTAATTTCATACTATCCATAAGGGAAATGTTTATGGATTTCATTTTACCCATTAACATGCTTACAGCTCATCTTACTATAGCAAGTGCAAGTCCAGGTTAGAGTCACTCTATGCCATAGCAAACAGGTTGTTGACAGCATGACCCGTTCTGACTCCGTCTGCCTCACGCCGAGATAACCACAAACGGTGTAACTTATCCCGTAGACCACGTGTCTGTATGGACGACCACGTGATCGATCATGTGCGGAGAGACTCATTCAAACATGCAGACTCATACAAATACAAAAAACGTACTACCATATTTATTCAAAAGGAGATATCATGCACATATGACTCAAAATTTGTGATAGTATCATCTGTTCTCGTGATCGAATGCATGACAAAGGATTATCACAGAGTACTTTTTTTACTCCGTGTAGAGAGGAGAGGAAGGGGAGTGGGAGGAGGGGTGGGGAAGGGGGGAGGGAAAGAGGGGAGAGAGGGTGGGAGTTGGGAGGGTGGATATAAAGGGGGGGAGGGTACGATGGGAGGGATGGAAGAAAGAGGGAGAGAGGGAGAAAGGAGATGGTGGAGGAGGAAATGAATGGCGGATAGAGTGGGTATGGTGCGAGAGGAGTAGAAGCAGAGGACTGGGGAGAGGAGGAGAGGGGGAAGAGAGGGCTTGGTCACAATCCCCTGCACTGCGGTTGATACCTAACCCCTGGCAGACACTGTCACGGGGGACGCAAAACTCTTGAATGAAACGTTGTCTCAGTCCAGCGAGCCTCGAAAGGTGACGGCTATCTCTGACCTTTGCGTAAAAAACACCTCCTTGATGTCGCTTCCCGTCGCCTCCTCCATGAATGCAATTAGTGTTATTCACTGGAGAGCTCAACCAAGATTCCTATCGTGACGTAATTAAATGTCTATCGACTTGCCTTTCTCTCTTGCAAAACCTGACACAAACATCTGCAAACGTTCGTCGAATATACAAGAAAAGCAAGTAAAACATCAAAAGTAACAAAAATAAAAAAATAGTTAACAGATGAGAGTGCTAAAAATGCTAGCCGTCTACTCTTTCAACAGCTTCACCAGGTGGCTCACGGAGATGGGGGAGGAAGGCCCGGGGGGTGGGGTGGGGGAGGTTGCACAAGGGACACCTGTGATGAGAACTTACCTTCACCACGACCTTCATCTCTGTGTCACACTTACCTGAAAAAAGAGGAAAGTGATTTAAAAATAACGTTAGTGACAAGTTGCTTTTCGAGTAAATGTGTTGATGTAAAATATATAACCAGTGTTGTGCAATACCTCTATAAGGTATAGGGTAGGCGGTAGACGAGGGAGAGCCAGGTGTTTTGACTCTGTGTGTGTGTGCGTGTGTGTGCGTGTGTGTGTGTGTGTGTGTGTGTGTGTGTGTGTGTGTGTGTGTGTGTGTGTGTGTGTGTGTGTGTGTGTGTGTGTGTGTGTGTGTGTGTGTGTGTGTGTGTGTGTGTGTGTGTATGTGTGTGTGCGTACGTGTGTGTGTGTGTGTGTGCGAGTGCGTGTACATGTGCGTGTGTATGTCTATCCGTGAGAGAGCACGGGGACGTATGTACAAGGATACCTATGGAAAGGATTAAGGAAAACTGTTCTACGGTCTGTTGAATTCACTCTCTTCGCATCTGAACAATACTAATCATAATTAAAATTAGAATAAAAAAACGTGGATACAAAGCCCTTAGTAAAACTACCATGCGTTCGGGCGTCATAAAATGTTCACGAAACACTCTCTACAAGCTTATTCCTGAACGGAAGGAAGTAATATACCGTACTTAACACGCATTTACTATACAACGCTAGCATTATAAGAGGCGTCTGCAAAACATCTCCGACGCAACACAATGGAGAAAACCAGCGCCACAGCCCCAGAGGCCTTGCTAATAATACCAAATCATTAGTCTGTGTTTCCGCTGCTGTGATGTGGCCGTCATGCAACATATTTCAAGGCGTTCATGGACGTATTTATGTAACAGTGTTTTCGCCTCATTAGCGCCTCATTATGTTTTTTTGTCGATAGAGAGTTCTGGACGTTTTGATGTACAGAAGAAAAAAAATTGAAGCTGATGTACCAGCTTGGAGTTTCTTCTTCGTGGCCCTTGAACCGTATGAAGAAGTCTGGCGCGAGATAAAATAATGCGCGAGATAAAAAAAAAAAAAAAAAAAAAAAAATCCGGATTTACAGCGTCAGCATCTTATCCCTCGTATATCATTTATATTCGCTGTCTTTACCATTGAATTATCTTTATATATTATCATGTTTTTTCTTATCATCAATTCATCTATCCAATTATTACTGTTATCATCATCATCATTTATATCTTATCTATTTATTACTACTATTATCATCTTTTTCATTATCATCATTCTACCAAAGCTTTGTTGGACAGACATAAGAAAGATGGGACTTGGGAGGGAGAAAGGCGCGGAAGAGAAAGGGAGTGGCGAGGAAAGATGGGGTGTAGGTAGGGGGTAGTAGTGGTGGTGGGAGGGAGGAAGATAGGAAATGTGGGAGGAAGGAGGAGAGAGAGAGGGAGGGAGGAGGGAAGGAGGGAGGGAGGAGGGAAGTAGGGATGGAGGGAGGGATGGAGGGAAGGATGGAAGGAAAGAAAGGAACGCGAGGTGGTGAGAAAAGAAGGAAGTCGGGTGAGGAAGGAAAATAAAGAAGGGAAGAAGGGGAGGTAGCGAGAAAGGAAGGAAGGAAGGAAGGGAGGTAGTGGGAAAGGAAGGAAGCCTAAGAACCTTAAGCCTGTTCGCTATGGGTCGTCCCTGACCTCAACCCTGATTTGGCAAAACTCTCGCCGTATCTCTGCGAAAAACTAATCATCTTTTATTGCGTGCTTCTTCAACGGAAAGAGAAATAATATGTAATCACTAGTTATAGGCTCGTTCGGTGTTTCAGACCATGAATAAGTGATGACAAGACAAGACCTTCTACAGAGTCATTTCAACCTTCGTCTCTCTCCGTGTCCATGTGGCAGTGCAACCCGGGTCTTAATCTCAATCAGATGCAGACAATCTTCAGCGACAACAGCGAGAGGATATGAGCGCTGAAGGTGCTGTCTGTTCACCAGCTACTTGTTCCTTTCTTCTTGATATTTCGTCTTATTTGTAAAATTCGATATTTATAGCTTTGCATCGAGGTGCAATGTTGGGTCTTTGTTGTCTGTCACTATGCATCAGGGCTTTTGGTTTTATGCTATGCGGTTGTTTGCCTCAGGTATTCAGATGTTTATTGCAAGTGGTGAGATGTGGTGGCTGGAGTGAGTGATGCTGTCAGAGAATAAGCGAGTGAGTGAATGGGTAAGCGATGCATAAATGGAAGCAACGACTTGGGCATTTATAAGTAAAGGAGAGGCCGAATAAGAGTATTAAAAATATCAAAATAAAAAAGCAATATATTCGCATGGATTTCCCACTTCCCTCGGCGCCAGATAATACTTTCCCCGCCGCACCGCAGGCAAAAGGAGCAAGAAAAGCAGTGAAACGCGCGCAAAAAAACGCCTCAGAATAAACCTCGAGACAATACTCAACACATTCCTCAGACGCGGAAAAATGAACGCAAATTCCGCTCGCAACTGGATTTGCACCTTGTCACCGCAACAGTTACGAGTTAAACATGAGAAACGGACGCGCCACAGAGGAAAACGAAAAAAGAAAAGAAAAGAAAAAAGACAACAACCACGTCTAATTGAAAGAGCAGTAAAAGTGTTTATATGGCTTCCGGTGTCCTTGCGTTCGGCCGAGGGTCCACTGCCTTCCTCGCCGCCTCCGCCACATCTTGTTCTGGGCGACGACGCAGGATTTCACGCCTGATACACTCCTGTCACTGGCGGGCTTCGAGGCTTGGAATAAATTGAATCAAATGGTTGAAGCAGCCAGGCGAATCGTCTAAATGAATCACTCTGACCGCTATCATCACATTTAATTACCGACGTTCAGTCTAAATAATTTTTCACCCTCGAGACCAGTTCAGTGAATCATCTAAAAAACAATGTGAGATTAGAACCTGAGCGCCCGTATAAACGATCATCCCTCTCCACCCTACTCCCTCCCTTGCCCCCCCCCCCCCCAAGCACCCAGTAATTAACGATCTTGAAGATTTTGTTTTCGGCCGACAATTCACGACGACAGCCGACACCAACTTCAAGGAACCCCGCATTACAAAGCCCACCCTTTCGCTCCTTCTCTCCACCCCCTTCGGTACCCAAGCACCCATCCACCCATCCACCCATCCACCCATCCAGCGAATCCACCTTCCCACGCCCTGGCTCTCGGGACGTGAATGAGCCCTGACACTGCCAGGCATAAAAGCCACCGTGAGACAAGCAGGAGCGCCTTCCTTACACGCAGATCCCCCGGGACAAGACGCCGAGGACACGAATAAAAGGAGGGGGGAGGGAGGGAGTGGGGGAAGGGCAACGGGGGGAAAGAAGAAGGGAAGAAGAAGTGGCAGGGCGGGCGGGGCGGGGCGGGGCGATGCTCAAGTTACGGCCGTACGTGGTACACACTATGGACCAGCTCCTTAGCGGTGCTCCGGAGTTCGCGAACAAGGGAAGGAACGTCCAGGGGGAGGAGACCCAAGGAGCCACGACCCCACGACGCAAGATTCATAAGGAGTTGTGAAGATGTGAAGTGCAATCATGAGCTCAAAGGGTTGGACAAAGACGAGAACTGCGAGAGACACAGAGAGACGGCCGCGAAGGGGGTGGGGGGGTTGGGAGCACAAAACCCCAGCGCGATAAGAGCCGGCAAGTGATGTGGGCGCTGGAACACTGATAAAGGAGACTTCAACCTGTGGTTCTGTAATGGTCCTTGAGGCGAGAGTATTGATAAAGACTTGAGTTTCAGAAAAGTCTTTTTTCTTCATAACAAAAAAATTGATTTTTTTTCTCTTTTCGAACTTAAAATATGTTGTAGGCTATGCTTAAAAATTCAAAATATCTTGTGAGGAAGAGCTAATCTCTTAAATGGATGACTCTAAACTTCCTTTTAGCATGTGACATCTATCCCCTTATCTTGAACGCGACATAAACTGCATATGCATTCTTGTTACATATCTATCTACAGTACATCAATGTTCCATATCAAGGCAAACATACAAAAACAAACTATAAACTATCCACAGCACCTAAGTTGACATTTTCAAGATATTTTCCATTTGCAGAAAAAAGGCGAAATTCGCTCTTACATGACCCGAGGGTAGGACTATCAAGTGTGGTTTGGCACCATAAAATTTCCATCTGAAATTGGCCAGTCACGTAGCTGCCATGGTCGGGTTTAAGAATATTTATCCGCGTTTACCTACGTTGCTCTTACCGCAAAGACGGGGACGCTCGAGTGTTTGTCCTTTCCGAGGTCGCGTAAACAAACACGCAGACGGACGCGCTGTCAAACCTTCACACGTGGGTACATCCAGATGAACCTTGGGTACGTCTGTAAGAGGGCTTGTAAGCATTTAACTATTGCTATTTCATTCCATTCCACTCTATTTCAATCACGCACGCACGCTCCCCCCCCCCCCACACACACAAACACACACTTATCCACCTAACTATATCCACGCCCACGATCTCACTTTCATGTATCCATTTGTACACTTAATCCGTATCAGCACTTCCCGTTAACAACCCCTTCCCTTTTCTGATTACCTCACGTAACGAAAGTCGACTCTGTTACTTTCTATGCAAATCACCGGGCTCCATCGGCAGCAGTTTACATTTGAGAAAGTGTCTTCTACAAGACTCCTTGGTTGCGATTTAACAACTACATGACCAAACAGACTATTTTTTGAACTTCCGGAACACGATGGATATAAAAAATAGCCACTACCTTACCATCATTAGGCCATTTTACTTAGAGACACCGATAGGCCTATCCTTTTCCCCGTCCATATCATCAGCCTAACAAGTCGTCGCCCGCCCTACCTGCTCTTCTTTTTGTTGACATGGCGCCTACAACAATTTTCTCTTCCGCCCCGACCCTCTTATTTGTTCCTCCATTACCACGAGCGTGTAGAGAAGGGCAGGGTAGGGTAGAACTGAGCAGGGGGAAGGGGCCAGGGGGAGGGGAGAGGAGACCGGGGAGGAGGTTGGGAGTAACCCCCTCCTCCCATTCCCCCCTTCCTCTCCCCTATCGACACACGCTCAGTTCGACCTCGGGGAAAGTTTATAACAATATACGACCGACCATTAAGCTTGTCGACCAGCAAACAAGAGTTTGAACTTGATAAGTAAATAAACATCTATCAAAGCGATCGGGATATAGAGGGCTTTAATTATCTAGTATAGGGAAGAGGAAACAAGAGGAGAGATCAGAAAGTAGAGAAGAAGAGCATAGAGAGGAGAGGAAAGGATAGGAGAGAAAAGAAGAGAGGAGATGGGAGGAGAGAGAGAGAGATGTAGAGGGAGGATGGGAGGAAGAAAATAAAAAAAGAGAGGTAATATGAGAAGCAGATAATGTCCTAAGGGGAAATCGCGGAGCTCTCCCATACATCACAACAAAAACATTTATATACAATGCCTGGCAGATGTCGCCGCACCTGCAACCCATACACAGGGAAATGGGGAATGGGGAGCTTGTGAATGGGGAATGCAATTATCGGGAAATAGGGCGGTACAAAAGAGATGGCGATGTCTCTGGAAGAGGGAGGGCAAGTGAAACTAAATATGAATACAAATAGTGATAGCTTAATGGATCACCCGCTGTGTTGGTTAAAAGCAATTTGAAAAAGATATCGATTCCTGGAAAACCAAAAACATACACACACACACACACACACACACACATACACACATACACACATACATATATATATATATATATATATATATATATATATATATATATATATCATATTACCCACAATATTTACAACAAACCAACCACAAATGCACGGAACATAAATCATAATACACACAAATCTAACAAAAAAAAGGAACCACTTCAATCATATTCATATACCATGAAAAAAAAACAAGTGGACTTTGGAAGTTTTCCTCAACTCAAGAAACTATTATGATACTCTTCAAAGCCTTTCTCGTGCGGCTTCGTGTGTAAAGGCATAAATCACGACGTAAACGACAGATCAGGGGGACGTAGAAGATTACAGGAAGATTGAAAGTTGGGTTGAAGAAGGGGGTAGCAGCAGGGAGAGCGAAGGAGCAAAACAGAGAGATGGATCTGAGGAGAAAGAAGGATTAGAGGAGAGAAAACGAGTAAGGGAGAGAGAAGGATCAGAGAAGAGAGACGAGGCGAAGGATAAAAAAAGGAGTAAACGAGAGAAAAGGAGCAGTGGGGGGGGGGGAGAGAGAGAGAGAGAGAGAGAGAGAGAGAGAGAGAGAGAGAGAGAGAGAGAGAGAGAGAGAGAGAGAGAGAGAGAGAGAGAGAGAGAGAGAGAGAGAGAGAGAGAGAGAGAGGAGAGAGAGAGAGAGGAGAGAGAGAGAGAGAGAGAGAGAGAGAGAGAGAGAGAGAGAGAGAGAGAGAGAGAGAGAGAGAGAGAGAGAGAGAGAGAGAGAGAGAGAGAGAGAGAGAGAGAGAGAGGAGAGAGAGAGAAGGAGAGAAAGAGAGAGAAGAGAGGGAGAGAGAAGGAAAGAGAGAGAGAAAGAGAGAGAGAGAGAGAGAGAAAGAGAGAAAGAAGAAGAAAGAGAGAGAGAGAGAGAAAGAGAGAGAGAAAGAGAGAGAGAGAAAGAGGAGAGAGAGAGAGAAAGAGAGAGAGAGAGAGAGAGAGGAGAGAGAGAGAGAGAGAGAGAGAGAGAGAGAGAGAGAGAGAGAGAGAGAGAGAGAGAGAGAGAGAGAGAGAGAGAGAGAGGAAGCAGGGAAAGTGTCGGGAAAAGAGACAAAGGCGGTGGGGGCTTGTTAGGAAAGAAAGAGGAGAAGGAGGGAAGGAAAGGGAAGGAGAAGTGGTGGGGACGGGGTAGGAAAGGGAGGGAGAAGGAGAGTACGAGCGGGAGGAAGGCAGGGAGAGAGAATGAGAGGAGTTTCGTGTTCCACGATGGGTACGAAGTAAACAGTGGCGAGCGTCTGCCATACGGGCTCCACCAGGGGGCACTCAGGGCTGCCTTAGGGAGAGAAGGGGGGAGGGGGGGGGGCAAGAGAGGAGGAGAGGGGGAGGTGAAAGAGGAGGGGAAAAGGGGGAGACGATAACAGGGATCGGATTACCCGACCAGCAACCGTAATTGTTCAATTGTCCGGGGGAAGTGTTGGCGTACCCGCG
>NW_028234429.1:22342173-22344673 GCF_977035675.1 Penaeus japonicus | reverse complement strand
TGTCGTTTCCCATCCTTCCTATCTTCTTATCTAATTACTATTATTCATCATTCTTAACCTTCTTTGATCGAAGGTCAGACTTGCAGAAGATCTGACGTCACAGGCAGATGGATCCGAGTGCTGCATCACTTGACACAACACAGTCGTCCTCTGAGGCAAACAGCCATCATCACGGACACAATGGCTCACCCTTCTTGATGTGAAGAAAGGCCAATAACAAACAGACCGATATAAAACAACTAGTTTTTTCTTGAATTCATTATTTGATACAGAAGCAATTAAGGAAATAAGAAAAAACAGCACGAATCATAATTCTTATATATTCATTCCCGTAGAGACTCTTCACCATGAGATATACATTGCACAGGCATGATGTCGAATATGAATGCGTTCCCAATATCCAGACCAGAGGGCGCGAGATATGAGGAGGTGGCGACACTGTGGCGCAGATATCATCAGTATGACAAGAACGTGTGGCTACGATCCTCGCCCCAGTGTTACCAGGCCGTTATTATTCACCTCGCTTCCTTTCCTTCTATGACTCCAGTTTAATGCGGTCACTTGCGGGGCGGGAACGGGTGTCGACATTGGCATCGGTCTGGCACAGATACGAAAAACTGATCTGCCACGAATTGCATGGTGAACAGTTTCTGTTCTGGATCCCTTTCTGACATGGACTGGTTTTGCGCCCTCGTTATATAAACTCGGAATGGACGGTTCCGCTTGGCCTCTGAGAAGAACTTGATCTACAAGGACTACGTGTGAAAAAAATAACATCCTTCGCTCACAAGGGTTGCCAAGGAGGTATAGGACTGATCAAATAACCACCGCGACGGCGTGCCGCAAATTCTTTGACTGATTCAGTGATTTACCAAACCATAGGAACGTACTAATTTGGCCAAGGAATCGCCTCCAACTCATCTACGAACCAGCACACGCATCAGAATCATTCACATTAATAAGATTCATTTCCGCACAGTGACGTGGGTAACAAAATATCCAGTGCGATTTAAACCCCTCCAGATGAGCCGAGAACATTCGGGAATAAAGCCACGTCTAGATAAATGAGTCACACATTATTGTTGCCAGAGACGTACGCTGTAAGGTACGTAGGTAGACTTGAAGACAAGGAAAGGGTTAAGCAATCAAGAAACAAAAACGCGGGAACAAGGAAGACGTAAAAAGCTATAGACATTCAAGAGTCAGAGGGAAACAAAGAGCTTGCGTGAATAGAGACAATAGACAAACAGAACAGATAAGGCAAACAGATAAAGACAGAGAGAGGAAGAAAAAAAAAACGGCAGAGAAGAGTCTGAGAAGAGCCCACTCGCCTCAGGGATCCTCGGGGGAAGGTTATGTAAGAAAAGCAGAATGCATTAACGCCGAGTGACTCTGGTATTACCTTCGTCCCAGCAGAAGAGGAAGAAGAAGAGAAAGAAGAAGAGGAAGAAGAAGGAGAGGAGGAGGAATAGGAGAAGGAAGAGGGCGAGAAAGAAGAATTGGAGGAGGAGGAGGAGGAAGAGAGCAGGAAGAGGAATAGGAGGAGGAGGAGGAGGAGGAAGAGGAGGGGGGAGAAGATGGAAGAAGAGGGAGAGGACTAGGAGGAGGAAGAGTGCGATGAAGAAGAATAGGAGGAGGAGGAGGGCGAAGAAGAGGAAGAAGAATAGGAGGAGGAGGAGGAAAAGGGCGAGGAGGAAGGAGGCGAGGAAGAGACGGAGAGATAGAGATAGAGATGGAGATGGAGATATATATATATATAAAGAGAGAGAGAGAGAGAGAGAGAGAGAGAGAGAGAGAGAGAGAGAGAGAGAGAGAGAGAGAGAGAGAGAGAGAGAGAGAGAGAGAGGAGAGAGGAGAGAAAGGAGGAGAGAGAGAGGAGGGAGGGAGGGAGGGAGGGAGGGAGGGAGGGAGGGAGAGAGAGAGCGAGCGAGAGAGATAGAGAGGAGGGATAGGGATAAATATAGGGATAGGGAGGGAGGGGGAGGGAGGGAGAGGGAGAAAGGGAGAAAGGGAGAGGGAGGGAGAGAGGGAGAGGGGGAGGGAGAGAGCGGGGGAGGGAAGGAGAAGAGAACGGAAAACAAGAAACGAGATGAGAAAAACAACAACGAAGAGAGAGAGAAAGAGTAGGATATAATCATAGTTCCCGCCACACACACTGATGAGAGCTCTCGAGGCGCGATTCCCGTTAAGAGCGCCGGGAACGGTTCAACCCGGGTTCAACCTTCTGCAAAGGCAATGGTTGCAACTTCTCTCATTACTCAACGCGTGTGCATCGCAGAGGTCGCCGTCGCCGTTGCAGAGTCGGGAGAAGAGAGCGCGGCCCGTGAAGGCTTTGGTTAGCTCATCACACGAGCGATTACCTGGCAGTTTCACTTTTGCCAGCCGGGTCACGACCTGCTGCCTCGGATCGCTTCAGCATCCCGCTATTTGCATCGGAGGTCATTAAAAAGTGAATTGCTTTTTATTGGGGCTTCACGTAAACTGATATGGATGTGTAGTT
>NW_028234429.1:22334673-22337173 GCF_977035675.1 Penaeus japonicus | reverse complement strand
AGGGGTGTGACGTCACCATATCAGCTGCTTTGTTTGGTTTTGTGTCGAGAGTGAGAATATTTAGGTGTTGGAATTTACACTTATCGCTTATCAGACCTTGAGACGTCGGGAAAGATCACGTAAGATGTCTCTCTCTCTCTCTCTCTCTCTCTCTCTCTCTCTCTCTCTCTCTCTCTCTCTCTCTCTCTCTCTCTCTCTCTCTCTCTCTCTCTCTCTTGCTTCTACGCCACTCCTCTTATCTCTTCGAGTTATCGCATTATTTTCATTGTTCTCTGTTCCTTCCATGAGACACAATAGTCAGTTGTGCCACGTGTCTGTCATGACTCTATTTTGATAAAGAAAGATCTTACATTAGATAGATTATTCATAAATCTATTCATATAAGTGTTTGTGCCAATACAAAAGTACAAAAGTAAAAATCTTGGACACTGGTTTTAGCAACGATTGTCTCACATAATTAATCAAGCAACGAAAAAAATGCAAATAATGATAACGATAGTAATGGCACCACAACTAAAATAATCATACCTAAAATTATCATCACAATAATAAAAATATATATAATAATGACAGAATAAAATAATAGTGATGTATTGATGATGATGGTAATATCAATAGCAACAATAACAACCTCAACAATCCATACAACAAACAAAACAAGAAAAGGCATCATCCGCCACGTGAGAGAGAGAGAGAGAGAGAGAGAGAGAGAGAGAGAGAGAGAGAGAGAGAGAGAGAGAGAGAGAGAGAGAGAGAGAGAGAGAGAGAGAGAGAGAGAGAGAGAGAGAGAGAGAGACCAGCACCATCAGCTGTTCCTCAGCGAAGATGCTGCTGCTCCACCACACGTCAACCAACCTATTCTGGCTACCAAGACACCGTGACGCCGAGCGCTGACTACCTCGCTACCTTGCTACCTGGTGAAGCCGGGGAACAAAACCTCCTCCCAACTAACGTGTTCTACTTTAAGTGCTACATTCATGAGAAAGTCATGCACGAGTACCGAAGTCAAGCGCGTCGCTGAAACAATTGACATGGATAGTACGAATGTTTGCGGCATTATGTTGGAGCATGTTGGTGGGGCGAGTTTTGCATATTGGACTTACATGTCGGTCTTTGTTGTTTGTAAGTTTACCTTAACTCGTTTTTGAAGCATGATTAGGAAGAAAAAAAACGTGTGTCCATTACTTCTCAAACACAAGATCAATCCCTGTTGCATATTCAACGAGCAAGTTGCATACTGATATCTACAACCTGACTAAGATTCACGACAGAAAAAAGAAACAGTGCTCACTTCTTTACACTGTGTACGGGTTTATAACGACCACTTTAAAGTAATTAAGAACAACGATGTGCATGGAACTGGCAGTGTGCGTTACCTGTCTATCTGTCTGTCTGTCTGTCTGTCTGTCTGTCTGTCTGTCTGTCTGTCTGTCTGTCTGTCTGTCTATCTGTCCGTCTGTCTGTCTGTCTGCCTACCTGCCCGCCCAACTGCCTGCCTGCCTGCCTGCCTGTCCGTCTGTCCCTCTGTCTACCGGCTCGTCCTTCTCTCCATTTGCCAAAGAGGATGGCTATAAATAAAGCGTCTGCCTGAGAGTGAGGCAGCAAAGAGGTGGAGTCCACACCCTTGCAGGTGGGCGCGGACGGTGACTCAATACTTGCTCTCCTCATCTCGTATTTGGGAGGTCTATGTATATATGCTAGTCCGCCCACGCGCAAACATATATACATGTGCACACAATAAAAAGACGTGAGTGTATACATACATATACACATACACATACACATACACAACACATACATATATACATATATATATATATATATATATATATATATATATATATATATAATATATATATATATATATATATATATTATATATATATATATATTATATATATATAATATATATATATATTATATATATATATATTATATATATATATATATATATATATATATATGTGTGTGATATATATATATATATATATATATATATATATATATATATGTATGTATATATATATATATATATATATATATATATATATAAAATATGTATATATAAATATATAGATATATATATATATATATAGATAATATATATGCACACACAAAGACACAGGCATAAAGAGAGAGAGAGAGAGAGAGAGAGAGAGAGAGAGAGAGAGAGAGAGAGAGAGAGAGAGAGAGAGAGAGAGAGAGAGAGAGAGAGAGAGAATGAGTGTGAGTGTGCGTGTGTGTACACATGCATGTACGCACATGCGTATCTGTATGTGTACATGTGCGTGTATGTGTAGTTCACGTGTGCGTTGTGCGTGCATGCACACAGGGTGAAGGCAAAGAGCGAAACCAAGAGGCAATTATTCAAATGGATGGAGAAATTATCAAAATGACGGAAATGAAAATGAATAAAGGTAAAAACGGCAATAGAAGACAAGAGAGTGGAATATATACAAGGTTGCAACAATAAAATACAAACCCGTTATCACGTGAAGGC
>NW_028234429.1:22307173-22312173 GCF_977035675.1 Penaeus japonicus | reverse complement strand
TATCATCTGTGAGAGTTTGTGTTTGTGGTGTGTGTCGTGAGAGTGTGTGTGTGTGTGTGATTGTGTGAGTGGCTGTAGTGTTTGTCTGATGTTTATGGTGAGTTCTGAGTCTTACTTGTGTGCGTGGATATATATAATTATATATATATATATACATTTATATATCATTATATTTTTTTTATATTTTTATATATTTATATATATACACGATATTTTCTTTATAATTATTTATTTATATAACACTATATTTACATATATATACATTTTTTCATATGTAGATATATATATATTATATATAGTGATTATTATATTTATTTACACATTGTATACTATATTATTATATATATATATATATATAGATATATATATATATATATATTTACACTCTTGTTATATATATACATTTTATAGATATATATACATATACATACATTTTATTTATATTACATATATATATTTATATATATATATATTATAGATATAGATACACATATATATTTAAATATATATATATGTATTTATATGTATATTTATGTATAATTTATGATGTGTGTGTCGTTGTGAGTGTGAGGTGTGAGGGTGAGGGGTGTGTGTATATATATATATCATTTATATAGATATATATATTATTATATATATATCTATATATATATATATATACATATATATATTATATATGGAGATCTGTACTATGTATTGTATGTTTACGTATGTATATGATCGTATTGGTATGTATATGTGGGAAATATGTATATGTATATGTGTATATGTGTATATATGTATATATATGTATATATACATATATGAATATATATATGTATTATAGATATATATATATATATAATATTTTATTATATATGTATGTATGTATGTATATATATATATATATATATATAGTTATATATATATTTTTATATATAGTTATCTATAGATTGAGTATACACATAATAATTTGCCTTTACAATACATCATTTCAAAGGGACAGAACAATCAGGGCTGATGACTTGCATGATCTGTGAATACCAGGTACAACAGCCACGGTGATACTTCCTGGAAATGTGATTAGTTCTCGTTTCTTATAAAGGGATTGTATCATCAAACCATGGTTGGAAATATCTGTGACATGTATTCATTTCAATTACAATCTTATCAATCAAATCTTTTATCCCCATGTGTTCGCAATATTTCATAAAACATTATCTGAGTCCTACGAATACAATCTCCATAATATCTTACATACGTCTCAAATCGTCTCCTCTTTGAAAATTGTTACACCACACATTGGCTAACATTAACCGAACAATACATCAGGTGGTATTGTATGCCAACAGGATATTGCCATTACGATACGTTATTAAGCCACCTTCCTGTCTTTGCTTATCACTTCGGCATTGTTATAAAGAGAGAACGTGCTTCATCATTCTTACCAAGTATATTCACTGTGACTGGATGATATATCATTGAATGAAAATTATTTCGGTTTTCTGACCATGCTTGTATTTTAAATCAAGAGACAAATTGCAACCTCCATCAAGAGCCCGGCTTAAGATAGTCCTTGAGTAAGTGTGTATTTGTATTTGTTTGTGTTCGTATGCGCGCAATCATTCTGGAAGTTTCCCCATAAAATAAGTCAATGAATAGAACAGTTTCCCTCCAGTTCCGTTTTCTTTCCGCAAACCGCGATACTCAGTTCTAGGCCTTCGAAAAAAATAAATTTTTTTTTCTACGGATTGGCGACACCACATTTAAACTGTCTCCTGAATTATTTGTATCAAAGCTTATACCCGCCGAGTCTACAATGTCGCCAGTTGGTAAATTATGGTTTAATGTTCAGTAGGCTGTCAATTAGGTTGTTAAAAGTAATGAGACCCAATTACCTTAGATTCTTCAAACCAAACTGAATCAGTGTGTAAAAAATCAAATGATTTAAAATTATATAATAAAAAGTCTGAAGAGCTTGTATCGATTTCCAAGTAATGTAGATTAATGGATGACGGTGTGATACCCATCCAAAAAAGATCCTAAAGACGCGGTAAGCACTAAATCTAACGGAAAGAAGGGAACATGGTTAATTTCTTTGTGCATTGGCAGTCTCATCTACAACGAAACAAGACGATACTGAACCTCAAGCGTGTCACAACAAATATAACTATTGTAAGTATTTTACTGAGAGCAGATGTATTGCATAACAACCGTGTTTCCTAAACAATATAGGGGGCTGTACATTTTATTAAGTTATAGGGAGTGTGTGATTAATGTTGAGGAGAATTAGATTCGTACTTATTCTGGACTTTAGTAATATTATAAGTAATAAAACTCTCATGACATCGCATAACTCCTTCTAATTACTTATTATATAGTCTCCTATAATCTTCACTGCGCTCGCGCGCTAGCGCGCGCTCGCGCGCTCGGCGCGATCTCGCGCGCGCCGCTCTCGCGAGTTATAGAGTGTGATTGTGTATTTTGATAGTGATGATATTGAGTGATTGGATGAGTGTGCGGTGTTTGACTGTTTCAATCAACAGGCTCTCTCAATACTCGGACACTACACACTGATGTGTTATATTGTTAGTTGTGTGTGTTTCTGATGTGGAGTGTGATTGTTTAGTGATTTTATGGGCTGAGTTGGTGTAGGGATTGGTAGACTGGGGTGTTTAGATAATATTATATAATTTAGAGATAGTGGCATAGACGGTTTAGCGTATATTGTGAGAGTCAGTGAGGTGTGAATTTATGTCTGAGGCTCATTCTGACTCCGTGGCGGATTAGGGCTGGTTTGGGAGCGGGTGTTGCTTTTGGGTGGTTGTAGTGTGAGGGTGGGTTGTGGGAGGGTATGTTGTGTGTGTGGAGAGTTTGTGTTAGAGTTTGTGGTGTGTGTGTTGTCGGGTGTGTGTGGGTGGGTGGGTGGGTGTGAGGGATGTGTGGTGTGAGGTGGGGTTGGGTGGTTAGTGTGTGTGGTTGTGTGTGTGGGTGAGTACTTTTTGTGTTCAGCACTCTCTATAATATCTATCTCTATCTCAATCGTTAGTTGTGAGTGTGGTGTGTGTGGTGTGAGTGTGAGTGAGTGTGTGCGAGAGTGTGGTGAGTGTATGGTGTGTATGGAGTGTAGTGAGTTTGTGTGATTTTGTGGTGTGTGTGATTTGTGTGAGTGGATCATGGTGTAGTCGTAGCTGTGAGTCGTGCTGCAGTGTGGTGGTTTGTGTGTGTTGGTGTGAGAGAGAGGGTGTGTGTATGGTGAGATGGTTGGATGAGTTGATTAGAGTTTGGGTGGTAGTGTGTGTGAAGTGTGAGTTTTAGTGAGTCGAGATGTCAGAGTGTGTACATAAGAGTGAATGGTGTGTCCCAGTGAGTGTCGGGATTTTGTGTGTGTGTGTGTGTGTGAGTGTGTGTGGGTGAGGAGTGTGTTTGTGTGAGAGTTGTCAATCTATGTGTGTTTCAGGTGTGTCGATTTACTTGTGAGTGATAGTGACTAGGTGAGTTGTGTGGAGAGTGTTTGAGTGTTTGTGTTGAGTTGTGTTAGACAGTTTTAGTCGATCTGTGCTGTTGTTTCAGTGTTAGTGATGAGAGATTGAGTTTATGATCACATGTTTTTGAGAAGTGTGTGATTGGAGAACGTGTTAGGTTTTGGTGTGTGTTTAGAGTTTTTTGAGTCTGTGGATTACTTGTGTGTCACTGGTGTGAGATTGTAGATTTTTTTAGATATAGATTTAGTGTTAGCGTAGTTAACTCGAGGACTTTTTTTATTATCAGTGTGATTCACATTTATAGTTAGTTATTATATATTAAGAGAGTGGTTCTATTTTGTGATTTATATCTATAGACTAGATATATAAATTTTGATTGAGTGTATTGTTTTATGTGTGATTTCACATGTGTTTTTATATTATATGTATGGTTATTAAAGTGACGATACATCATTATTTACTTTTGTAGAGGGGAGAGATAGTGTGAAATATAGTGGTTGGTAGTTATAGTGTGATTGATATATAGTTTGGGGGTATATAAACACATATATAAATACACATACACTCAAACATATAGTGAGTTTAGATAGATTTTTATTTAGAGATTGTTATTTATAGATATATGTATTTATTTATAGATTTGTTTGAGTTGGTATATTTATTTTTTGAGTTAGATATAATTACTATTGAAAAAAGGCTGAGTTGTGTTTTTGTAGAGTTTTTTATTTATAGTGATTTACATATAGATGTGTGGGTGTGGCGTGTTGTGTGGGGGTGGGTGTGGGCTTGGGGGGGTGTGTGGTGTGGGGGTAGGGAGAGTGGTACAGAGATACATATTCCTCAGTTATACTAACTTTAAGTGTTCTTTTTACATATAATTATAGAGTTTTGTTAGATTGAGTTTTTGTTTGAGGTTGGTTTGTATTTGTATTTGTTTATTTGGTACATATATACATTAACACTCCACACATGTGTTGTTGATTTATTGATATTTTTTGATATTTAGGTGTGTGATATTATTTGATTGTTATTTATATGGTGATTTTGAAATTTATATAGAGATTTTAGATAGGTTGTTGATATTTTATATGGGTTATATAGGTTTGATAGATTTATTTTTTATATTATAGTGACCTGTACATAACCTCGTGATACTTTTTTCTTAATTTATTAGTATAGTTTTGTATTTATATAGTTACATATATATATGAGATATATATAGATAGAGGTATATGTCTATATAGGGATCGAGATTGAGGGTATATATATACAGGATTATATAGATATATATAGTTTTAGTTATTTTATTTATTGGGTATATACATAGAGGTATACATATGTTGTTGGGATATTTTTTTTAGTGTGTTTTCTTATTATTTTTTAGTTATATTTTATTTATTTGTATATATGTATAGATTTTTATATTATATATTATATATATATTTATATATATATATATATAGATATATATATGTGTGTGTGTGTGTGTGTGTCGTGTGTATGTGGAGTGTGGTGGTGTGTGGGTGTGTTGTGTGT
>NW_028234429.1:22282173-22284673 GCF_977035675.1 Penaeus japonicus | reverse complement strand
AATAAATAAATACACCTGAGACTAAAAAAAGAAAGAAAGAAAAAAGAATCAGAAAAGCAAGGAAACTATTTTCGAAAAAAAAGATATAACGAAATCACAGCGACATTGACAAATATGGACGGCCTAGTGGACATACCCGGGCGTGAGAAAAGGCAGTCGAGTGTTGAACGAGACGTGAGTAAGAGAGGAGGGTGGGGGTGGGGGTGGGGGTGGAGGAGGGGGGAGGAAGTAAAGGGAAGGAGAAGAGCGCGAAAGAGAAAAGGGAAAGGGAAAACCTAATAAAAGGAGACGAAGAAGGAACATTAGAATAAGAAGAAGGAGGGGAAGAGTGGACAAACGAGGAAGGGGAAAGATTATGACGGAAGGAAGCGTACGAAGAATGTGGGCGGGGTGGGGGGTAGAGTGGACGACGACTTAGAGATGAATAGACCAGGCGCACAGAAGGGAGAGGGGGACGCGAATAGGGGGGATGGAAGAGAGGAAGGGTAGGGGAAGAGGAGAGGAAAAGAGAGGAAAGGAAAAAGTAGAGGGAGGAAGAAAAGGTTGGAGAAGAGGAAGGAATGGGTGGAGGAAGGGAGAGGGGAGGCAGGGGAAGAAGAAGAAGGAGGAGTAGGAAGAGGGGGAAGAAGAGGAAGAAGGAGTGGGGGTAAAGGGGATGGGGGTAGGAGGGGGGGGGCAGAGCGATCGCGTGCGGTGGCCGGAAATAAAGAGCGGCGCGGCCTGGTTTCCCAGCGGCGGGGCGGCCGGGCGGGAGGGTCCGGCAGCTCCGTGACTCACTGACACAGATTTTGGCCACCCCGACGTCACTTCTCTTTCACTATAATTAGTTTACTCAGTGATCTTGTCTTTTTTTCTTCTTCTTTACTCAGGCTGTTAGTTTAAATATCACACTACATAACGAAAGATAAGATAAGATAAGTATAGGAAATATCTTTAAGATCTTTTTCCGTCAACTCAAGAATCGAAATGGCGTGGGAAAGAAAAATAAAAATCTTGGAAAGGGTGAAACAGCTGACCGATATTTTCCCCTAGAGGTACCGTTATTCTCGCTATTAATAACGAGGCAATTACCCGCAGCCATTTTTATTTTTCGGAAGCACGAAGCAAATCGAAAAAGCGAGTACTTCCGTCCGCAGTATTTTTTTTTTTTTTTTTTTTTTTTTATAAAAATATTTCAACCTCCATTCCCACCGACTTGAAATTGTTAATATTAACGGTTGATTATGAAAATGTTTGGAATTGATCTGGGAAATACACACTAACAATTACATCAACGAAACTAGTGAAATATTATCGTTATTAGACTTTGGGTTCTCCTGGTAGACGGAGACAGAAGAAAGAGAGGGAGAGGATGGAAGAAGAGGAGAAGAAAATGACAGAAAAGGAATAGGAAGCAAAGGAGGCAGAGGAGAAGAAGGACGAGCAAGAAGAAAAGGAAGGTGGAGAGCAGAAAGAGAAGAAACCCGATATATGCAATCGAAGCGAAGCTAAAAGACAATTTTGAGGAAAAAAGAAAAAAAAGGCAGAAGAGAGAAATAGAGAGAGAGAGAGAGAGAGAGAGAGAGAGAGAGAGAGAGAGAGAGAGAGAGAGAGAGAGAGAGAGAGAGAGAGAGAGAGAGAGAGAGAGAGAGAGAGAGAGAGAGAGAGAGAGAGAGAGAGAGAGAGAGAGAGAGAGAGAGAGAGAGAGAGAAATCAATCCACAGAGAAACAGATACGCATATAGAGAGAAATGCAGAGGGAGAGAGAGAGAGTTGAGGGAGGGTGGGAGGGAGGGAGAGTGAGATGGAGAGAGTGAGACGCACGTACGGACAGATGACGGAAGTGGAAAGGAATCTTAAGGAGGAAAGTAAGGAAGCATGTTTTGTGGATGTGTATTTGTTTGTTCTTTTGTCTGATTTGTGGTTGTCAGTTTGTCTGTCTGTCTTGTGTGTTCGGTCGTTTGTTTGTTTTGTGGTTGCTTGTTAGTTTGTGTTGTATGTAGATTTTTGTCTGTTTTTTTTTCGTGTGTGTGTGTGTGTGTGTGTGTGTGTGTGTGTGTGTGTGTGTGTGTGTGTGTGTGTGTGTGTGTGTGTGTGCGTGTGCGTGTGCGTGTGCGTGTGCGTGTGCGTGTGCGTGTGCGTGTGCGTGTGCGTGTGCGTGTGCGTGTGCGCGTGTGTGTGTACCCGTCCAAGAGTCCATGTCCACATCTCGGCATGCCTTCAGGTCCGATTGTCGAAAAGAGGCCCTCGCCCCCGACGCGACGGAAACCACCAGGAGACTCGGACGCCGATGCCGCTTTTCACGCGGTTCCCGACGGCCAAGTCCCTGCGTCTGGGGTGGAAGCGCCTCAGGGAGAAAGTCTCAGGAAACACAAGATTCACCGTGAGTAAGGCAGGAGGAAGGATGCGGTAACTGTACCATCACTTCGGAAAATGTTTCAAAGAGGTATGCAAATTCAAGGGAACGGCCCCGTGTTTCACCTTGAATGAAAGGCAATAAGGGCGTAGTTGTAGCGTGCGAT
>NW_028234429.1:22269673-22272173 GCF_977035675.1 Penaeus japonicus | reverse complement strand
GTGTTTGAAAGTATTTATCCTCTAAACCTCAGGCAAGCGCGCAGTTCTCACTCCAACACCACGGGGAAAAAATCACTGTCACTTCACCAGAAAACATCAACAACGACACCACAAGCTCGAGAGTCCGCCAGGAGACGATGTTGCCAGCGTTCGGACGTCCGGACAACTGACGACTGGTGCCGGCCGGACCTGGCGCCGCACCCGCTCTGCCTGGCACCGAGCGCTTCCCTCGCCCCTCCTACCACGCTACCACACTCCGCGCTCACCTGCACTCACCAGGGATCTCCCATCCATTCATGCTCATTTCATTCACACTCATGCGGGAACGCAATTGTGAGTCAGGCATCTAAAGGGATTTCTGGTACTTGATTTGATTTGATAAAATTAATACGAGCAAGCTTTTGCATTTTCGTTTTCCCGTCACCTGTAGGTTTTTCTGATACCACCCATTATCCCGCAAACGTCTATGTTCTCTTCCTACAAAAAAAAATAAATCTATATTTCTTAAACTTTTATGTATCCGTATTTGATCCCAAAGAAATGTATGCTTTATTATACGGCTATTCGAAATAAACACACAACTCTTCAAATTTACCAAAACTGTCATAGCAAGCCACGCGTCAGCACCATCCCAAAGAAGCGCTAAAGATATCAATTACTCTCACTTTATTTTGGGAACACTTAAGAGAATAAAAACACACCAAAGAAAATAAACAAATAATAACTCATAAGAATCAAAAGAAATAAATAAAATACACAATTTCTCACGCGCAAGACGAGGTACAGCTTGCGTAATTAGACATAAATCAACCTCGACAGTTAATTCCTGATAATTGAACGTGCCGGCAGGTAAGACATACACAGAGGTGCACTTACTGCGAATTATTAAGACACATGGCCCGCTCCTGAGTAAAAGGCAGGAGGGGGGGGGGGGCAACGTTGTATATAATCCGACATCTGCCATTAATGTTTGTATCAAGCTCTTCCCGCGTTTCTAAAAGCAGGTGTGATGGCTCAGCTCCCTTTGAGCATTATTACGTGTACCTGTTCCCTTAGAGGGACGCCATCTTCCTTTTTTATATCTCTCCCTGTGTCATTTCCTTCCGCCCGGAATCCTGGTTGGCATTTCTATCTCTCTTTTGCGGCTGCGCGACACTGTGCGGTCGCAACAACGGAAATATTGCCGACGTCTCCTCCAGAACAGTCATCAGCATCGATAGACACGGTGATTTACATACTGATTGTGATATTATTCTCTGCGTTAAAGAATACGCGTTATTCGCCTGGATTAAATTATAAAACATCAATATGACTTACGATACAATACTCTATGATACGATGTCAAAACGGCCAATCCCAACACAACAAAAGATTTGCTGCACCTCCAAGCAGATAAACTCTACGGGTATAATCCGTACATTCCCATACCTGTCGGCGGCGTAATAAATGACACACTGCGGGTTTTCAGTGACTCATTTCCGATCACTTTCTCAACTGAAACCCGATGCTCTATTTCATCAACGAGTGTGAATCACGGAAAGATGCTGCTGTTTTTACTTTGTTCGTTTAGTTTTTATATTTAAAACCACATTTAGAAGCTCATTCTAATTCAAGATGTCCTTTTTTAAGACTATGTGTAACGATCTGATAAATATGATATATATATACTATACATATAATTAACCTAGGGTTTTTTAAGGTATAACTTAGTTTTTTGTGGGCATATGCTTCACTTTGTAAATAACCTTACGAATCAACTCACATCCCATCTTGTTTCGTACTGCTCAATACGTAAACATTCAAGTTGTTTTAATAAAGCAAATAAAACAGATAAACAAATAACAATAACATCATCACAACAAATAACAAAGAAAAAATCCAATTCAAACAAGCGTAAAACAAGTTCTTCCTTACTTTAACACCAAGAGAAAACGGGATAAGCGCAACGCAACATCTCGGCGCAATCATCAAACAAGTGGTTAGAAAATTAACCACACAAAAAAAAAACAATCAACGCTTTTACGTCGTTTATGATAATCGCAGTTGAAACGCTTAGAGAAAAGAAAATGCGACACTACATTTTGGTTGATGAACGTGTAAACGCTACTAAAATTCCACCTTTCGTCATCTGCCTCTTAGTATCTACCGTTGCGGCCACAGGGAGGGTTCCCAAGATTGAGTGAGTGAGTGAGTGAGTGAGTGAGTGAGTGAGTGAGTGAGTGAGTGAGTGAGTGAGTGAGTGAGAGAGAGAGAGAGAGAGAGAGAGAGAGAGAGAGAGAGAGAGAGAGAGAGAGAGAGTGGGAGAGTGAGTGAGTGAGTGAGTGAGAGTGGGAGAGAGAGTGAGTGAGTGAGTGAGTGAGTGAGTGAGTGAGTGAGTGAGTGAGTGAGTGAGTGAGTGAGATAGAGAGAGAGAGAGAGAGAGAGAGAGAGAGAGAGAGAGAGAGAGAGAGGGAGGGAGGGAGGGAGGGAGGGAGGGAGAGAGGGAGGGATGGAGAAAGAG
>NW_028234429.1:22254673-22264673 GCF_977035675.1 Penaeus japonicus | reverse complement strand
TACGTTTATATTTTGCATATTATTAGGAATAAGATAACTATTTGCATAATAACATGGATAGAAAATGAAAAATAATGCAAGTATGAAGTAATGCATATATATTTTTCTTTCTTTCTTTCTCTATTTATTTGTTTATTTATCTATTTTTTGTTACTGATGACTACCTACACAAACTTTCACATGTGCACACTGTATCGTATTTCTTTTCTTAGTATACTGTAGTCATGTCATGGTCTTGAATTATTCCAATACATTTCTTTTTCATTACCACATAAATAAAAATACTTTCTTGTGTAATCTAAAACATTTCCTTATATAACTTCAATCTAGCAAAATGATGAAAACCCGATTCTACTTCATACAATAAAACTCATTATCATAGTTTCCCAGATAAATGTTGTTGTAGAAAACGAACGCATATTAGAGAAACTCCTCCACAGAAAACGTATAAGGAGGAACTATTCTAAAGTGAAATCTTTTTGTGCGAAATACATTCCATCTAAATTCGAGTCAATCATAAAAATTAGGGAATATATTTCACAAAGAAATAAGTTTTTTATACATTTTTTAGCAAAGGAAAGTAAGATACTGTGTCATTTTCATTAGCTATACTAACGACTGCTATTAATCTTACATCAAGATTATCCGTCACATTTCAGTTTCAAAATATTTTCAAGCTCTCGTCTCACATATCTTAGTTTCTAAAAGCTAGTCTTAATACAAAGTTAAAAAATCGAGATACTAAACCATATGGCAACATGATATCTTTTCGGTCTAGTAGTAATGCCATCAATCACTCAGAAAGAAAACTGCTCACTATTAAAAATCCATCCCTCTAATTTCGGCGCCATTCCTCTCTTATCTTTTTCATGCCTTCCTCTAGCCAGTCATGTCTTTCCGCAACTTTTCTTCTGTCTCTTAGATAATTTCATCGCATGAAATCACCTCCCTGACCCCTGAATGTCTACTTACCACCTCCATCCACTATCAAAAACGTGACGTGTTAAACTTTCCACTGTCTTTCTTATTAATAATGACCGAAAGAATAAAGAAAAGAAAATGAACACCAATGAAAAAGAAACGAAGAAAGCAAGAGCATAAGAAAAAAATAAAAATCCGAAGCTGTACTCACCGAAGTGGCTTCCTTTTGCAGCTGCTCCAGACGCGGGGACGGTGGCGCCACTCGGGAGTCCGCCATGCCCACCACAGACGCCATGGTGCCAATCAGGTCCGAGCACTCCGCAAACCATGCTCTGTGTCGAGGAGGAGGTTGGGTTTTATCATCATATCAAGGATGTATAGAACAGAGAAATCTAAAGATGTGCACAAGTTGCCCTCAATTAAAGAGGAATGTTGTGTGCAGGTTGGTGTTCTGTTTTGTATTAACCTTGAACTGAATTTTACTTGAAAGGTCATTTTAATAACATACATACGTAGGATACTTCCTATCTGTGTCTAATCATTTACATGAAAGTTAATAATCACGTTCAGGTTAATATCAACGTAAATATATGGCTATATAGCAGAATGAATGAACGTAGATGGGTAACCGTGCACATGTCACGCCAACATAATCATAATCACACACCTAACAAGTTTATTTCCCTCGAGTTTCTGGCACCAAGGCTCCATTTCCTTCAACGTGATCCTGGCACAATCCACAGCATCCCGGAGCATCCTTACATCCGCCCGGAGAGCTGGGGTCGCGGTAGGGAGAGCGGGGTCGCCCGTCGAGCTGAGATTGGGAGACGGGGCGAGAGAGTTTGGTTTCTCTGAAGATGAGCTTGGAGACGGAGAGGCAGAAGGGGGCTGGACGCGGCTTTGGAGAGTCGACACACAACATCTCATGGAGTCTAAAAGGCCTTCGCGAAGCTGTGGTGGAAAAGATGGGTTGTCTGTTAGAGTTTCAGTAAAATTGTTATATTTTCGAAAACAGCAATTTATCATACACATATCAGCACGATATCTTAGAATGAGAAATAAGATATCCAGAAATAATATCCAGCCATGGATTTTTCCGTACTGTACTTACTTTACAGAAGGATTGCCAGGCCTGGTGGTCTACCTCCAACGTTCCGCCAAATTGTGAACTCAGTTGATCAAGCGATATTCTTTGGTGTAGTTCGTGTAAGCTGACGATGTCACACTGGAAGAAAAAAATATTCCATAAGTTAAATGGCAAGACAACCAAAAAAAACAACTTTTTCAAATAATTTTATACAATGAACAAAAAATACGCGACAAACAGTCTAGGGGTTTACATTGCCACTTTTGGTCAGTGAGCGCTCTCCAGGTCCCGTAACTATCGATAAAGGCATTCCAAATATTGCAAATAGCAGAATAGACGTTATTTACGCCAAGGAATGGAGGTTACGTTATACATTCTGTTTGCAAACATATCACATGCTGGAACCAAAGGTCAGCTTTTGGTAATCAAATGTGGACATAAACATTGGAATACCTCTTGCTACAAGTTTTCTTAGGAAACAATCATCTACAGATCACAGAAACCAAGACAATGATCCCACTTTCCGTCATGCAAAATGTAGTCCTGCGGATTACTCTCAAAATCCCAATGAGACCAGAATTGTAAAAATACGGGCAAAGTTGAACCAACTCGGTCAATATCACGGCATTAGGTGTCAAGGCAAGGGCATAATCCATCTCCTGACGCAGGTTACAGAGCCGGCTATGCCACGAAAATATAACCAACAAAACAAGCACCAACCAAACAATCCCATTCATAGCATCCAAAACAAGTGATTTCATAGTGGAAGGACCTCAACATAGTTAACAAAAAAACACACACACACACAGCCAGAAAAAATATCAACCCCAGTGGAATAAAACAATACGGCTTTGTAGCCATAAATAAACATCTCGGGATCTCGCAGATTATATCAATGGTCGGGTCTGCCCGTCCTCGTGTTATATATAGTGACAATGTTTTGTCGTACCGTGACAAGGGAACATATGACCAGGATTGTTTAGAACGATCTTAGCAGCTAAACGTCTTATGAGAGGAATATAAAGAGGCCCTTTTTATGACACAAAATCTAATGAAGTTTTAGGAAAAGTAGCCAAGGCTGGTCCTGTTAAAAGACATAATTTCGGTACTTTATTATCAACATCTTAGGAATTCCGATTGTAATCATTATTGTTATAAGCATCCTTCTCATTATAATCTTTATCATTAGAGCATTATCATTACTATTATTATCATTATTACTGATTTAACTATTATTGCCTCTACTACCGGAAAATTGTTATTATTGTCATCATGATTTTATTTCCTGTCATTTTCATTATAACTACCATCATTATCATTATCAATAGCACAACCATTCTACTTTTGCGATTGTTCATGTGCCTTATGAACCATATCTCTAGCTTTATCATTACAAAGAAAAAAAAAACAGAGTAACAAAGATATAAAATCCTAAGATCCTACGCCCTTGTTAAACTTGCTGAAGCAACTAAGCCAAAAACATATAGGCCCAATTTGTTTAGGTTTTGAGTAGCAGGCAAGAGGCATTCAATCATGATGATTGCTATTTAAGCGACCTCTTTGAACATTATTTTCTTTAAAGAATAATAATATAATATAATGATAATAATAATCGTAACGATAATGGTGATGATAGCACTAATAATAATTTTTAAAATAATTTTAATAATAATAATTATTATTATTATTACAATAACTATAACAATAATATCAACAATGATAATGATTTTGAATATTATAAAAATAACAAATAATAATTATCATTTTAATAACGTAATAACCATGAAAATATAATCATCACCATTATCATCATTATCCTCTACGGCACATCTACAGCATCAGCTACAATAATAAGACAATGTAACATAGAAAAAAAATATAATTTCATTTCTGGCTACAACTTTTCCCTAATTTACTGTTTTTTATTAAAACAAAATCCTAGGCGGAAGTAATAAAGAAAAATACACGTGATTGATAAGTGAAATACTAGAAAAAAAAAAAAAAACTTCCTGGTATGTCTTAATGGACCGAAACCTTTCTTTCGCCTAACGTGTCACCGATACAGAAGAGAAAGAAAAAAAATAATCAGAAGAAAATTGAATTTACAGTGATAAACATGGGAACTAAAAAAAAAACATAACAAAGAGAGACAAATTAGCAAATAACAGGACTACCCCCTAGCCCCCCCCCCCAACAAAAAAAAAGTTTTCACGGCTCTCGAGTAATAACACGCTGATACCCGGATGATAGCGATGAAGAACAAGAGAGCTGAACAAACCGAGAGAACAATAGACGGGAAAGGGGGAGAACACGCAGCACAACGAAACGGAATGGATAATAACAAAGAGCGAACAGAACAAAAGGACGAAGAGAGCAAGACGTTGATACAGAAGAAAATGAAAATCTCGCTTTTGAAAAGAAAAAGAAAAGAAAAAGATGAATACACGATTTCCTGGAGTGAAACAATGTTAATCACTCGTTCGCACACCTAACATTGGGGTCATTCTCAAGATCAGTGCCACGACCTGATGGATGAGGGGAGGGGAGGGGAGGGGAGGGGAGGGGAGGGGAAAGGGAGGAAGAAAGGAGAGGGAAGGCAGGGGGGGAAAGGAGGGATGGAGGGACGGGAGGGTGGAATGAGGGGAGGAATGGGAGATGGGGGGACGGGAGGGAGGGGGAAAGGAGGGAAGGAGGGCAGCAGTCGTTGCCTCCTGCACCAAGGTCAAAGCTGTATTGTTTTCTATTTTGGAATTTAGGCTAAAGAAAGTCAGGACAAGAGACGCTTGAAGGAAGAAATGAAAGGAAGAGAGAATGATGGAGGGATGAGCGGAAGGGGCGAAGCGAGAGGAAAGAGAGAGAGAGAGAGAGAGAGAGAGAGAGAGAGAGAGAGAGAGAGAGAGAGAGAGAGAGAGAGAGAGAGAGAGAGAGAGAGAGAGAGAGAGAGAGAGAGAGAGAGAGAGAGAGTGATTTTGATTTTGATATGTTTATTCATACTATATACATTGTATACACATGAATAGGCATAGGAACTATGCCTAAATTATTTGTACAGTTCATATTAGTTTCTGAGACTTACATTGTTGGTAAAACAGATATTACTGTGACCCTGTCAATCAATAAGCTAGGGCAAAGCTATACATAAGACATAGTAGTGCATGTATATCACTCTAGAGAGGCCTTGCAATTTTATCTATTACAGGCAAAGTCTTTGTGTTTACGTAGTATATCTGATAAAATGCCGTCCTCTATAAAGGATGTTGCAATACTGTACAATGTTTTACGTTCAATCCTTTCACGAAATTCTTCAATTAGAGGACATATCATTACATAGTGGTCAAGGGTGTGTGAATAGGGCTGACTGCACAACTTGCATTCAGTCCCCCAGCATTGTTTGAAACACTATACTCCCAGTAATATTTGTAGCCAAGCCGTAACCTTGCGGTCACTACATCAAGCTGTCTCGTAACTCTGTTTGTACTGCCGTAGATATGCTTTGTCTTGGACATAGCATTATGGTGAATGATTGATCTGCTTGTGTCTTGCTCAGCATTTCTCTCAGTTTCAGCCTGAGTGGAGAGCTTTTTCTTTATGATCTTACGTACATGCTCAGTTGTTACACCAATGTCATACTCAATAGTATCCATATGACTGTATGATCTAGATAGAGCATCAGCCATATCGTGTAACTCTAGATTTATGTGTGATGGTACCCACAATATTTTAGTGGTTACATCCTTCAGAAGCAATCTGTTCAACCTATGCCTCGCTGTTGACACGAGTCCTGTGTTATCATTTCTGTATGAGTTTAGGGCATGAAGTGAGGAGAGGGAGAGAGAGAGAGAGAGAGAGAGAGAGAGAGAGAGAGAGAGAGGTCCACTGGTCTCCTGGGAAGGTCTCGTTATTTCAAAAGAAATGAAATCACACGTCGATGTGAGAGATTTTACTTTGATGTCTTACGCTAATCTAAATATTCTTCATACGTCTACCAGCTTTTTCTTATATCTGAAATCTATAATAAAAACTATGGAAACTATATCTTTGATTATTTGTATATTCCCTTTTATTGGAATGAGTTTTATATTAATGTACAAACATGCGCTGAAAAATACATGCAAAAACAAGATGAAGCGCGTGGGACATGACATAATATAAGCCACACCTGACACACCGCAGCGTATAACGAATTACGTCGTGATACACTTTGCTTCTTGTCTGAATGACAAAACAGAAAAAAAAATCAATATTAATGCAGCACTGCGCCGGACAAGATCGACCACGCATCCAAAGCTATGCAACAAAGAAACCGAAAGCACACGAGCGAGAGAGACAAGGAGTTCTGTTCCCATAATGGAGTGCAAGCAGCCTGTCCCTCGCCTGCCTCGAGTGGCCTCTGGTCTGTTGGTTCGGCGGACCAGTTTCTGGCCGAGTCGCACGCCCAGTGACAGGAAATATTAATAGGACAGTAATGTTTGCTCACGGTGAGACTCGCTCGCTTCACGGTCATGATTAGGGACAAGACATATTACTGTTTATTCATTACTGATTAACTGCTATTCCTTTAGATTAAGCATCATTGTCAATAATTCTGTGGAATGAAATTGGTAGAAAGTGTGTACATTATATTACTTCTTACATGTTTTCTATGTCTATTTAGTAGTTGCGAGTTATCTTATTCTACAAATATAGGTTCTCATGTTCCTTTAAACGTGGGAGCGCTAACGTGACTTATTTGACCCGTCCTGAGCACCGTAATGCAGCGGTGCGTCCTCAACATTCCATTATAACATCCATATCTAGATTCGTTAAACATCATTTTAGAGCAATGTTGTTACGAATGAGGTAAGAATGACAGTATCTGAACATTCACCCATAATTCGAAAGAGAACACAGAAGAATGGTATACTATCCGGAATTAAGTCCCCCCCCCCCAAAAAAAAAAAAGGCGATAGGGGTAAAACAGGTCAAGTTAGGGGCCAGAGAACATAAGGACTGGGGAACATAAGTAAACCCGTGGCCTAGGACGCGTTTTCATTCACACGACCACTTGTTTCCAGACACTGCGATGACGAGGCGAGATCCACGAGCTACTGTGCAAGACGGTAATCGGGTCTCGGTTGCGGCGAAGATGCGGCATTTCTCCTCCATCATGCAACAGGGTTCGGCATGGGAAGCGTGAGGAAATCTTATTCAAGTGGTACCTTACTCTTATGAAAAAGGGGGACGCTGGGAGGCTTCTGCGTGTAACGGGAACAGTGTATGTTTTGTAAGATTCTTGTATGTATTAATCTTATTCATGTACCTGCTTTTTAGTGATGTACCATGTACGCTTCATTCCCTGACGACTGCCTTACATGATCACATTACATTTCCCAATGTCGACGTCTAATAAAAGATTAAGTTAATATTAAGAGAGTCATTTACATCACTTGACATAACGGTTCCAAACAACTATTCATTAGGCCAGTGTGTCGGCCGCTGCTCATTGTTTGAGCATGTTTGTTTATTTGTTTATTTGCATGTCCGAACTCCAAAATTACTTTATAAATAAATGTAATTTCTAAATCTTACCCTTTTAATTTGCTCAACGAATTTGTGATTGGTGATCAGATACGAAATATAGCAGAAAACGTCAAATCTAAGCTTCCCTCTATAAATAAACAATCACGCCAGTACAAGGGTGGAACCCATGAAGCATCTTCGAACCCATAACGCAGTGGGTGCAAAACTACATGTAATCACTCACCTAATCCTATTTAACACACAGTGGGACAAATTACCATACCCTATCCTCGGGTATGCGAAAGGGTGCATCGGACGGACCCACCCCGGGCACATTATCGCCCTTAAGTTCCAAAGATGTCCAAGGGAGGATATGCTTCTTCCCGGGGCGCGACACAAGCACCTTACGCTCGCTCCGGGGCCCCCACGTGTGTTGACCCAGCTAGGCGGCGGGGGTTCACACAATTAATTTCCATATTTCCATCGTTAGCGGCCAGCTCTCCCGCGCCGCTGGTTCTCTCTTCGTGTCAACCCTTGCCGTACTTGCCGTGATGGAAGACACGGTCCTAATATAATACATACATGCTGCTTACAACGGGAATTGTAATTCCACAGACAAATTTGCTAATTCGGGACTTTCTCCAGCTATGTCTAATATTCAGATGAGTTTGATCATAACACCTTGTAAATATGAATGAATGGATGAGACGCACGCACTCGTCAGAGCAGATAACGATTACACTACGTGGGAAATTATCTCCTTCAGTTCTTACGAAAACGGATTTGGAAAGCAACATCAAAATCTGATTTCTTTCCGCGCTTCATCGGAAACCCTAAAATATAATCGTCAAAACATGACAAAATGTAATGAGCTGTGAATTTTGAAACAAAAAACTGCTTTTCTATAGACCGTTATCACTTCGCGTTATGTTACTTCCCCTTCTCAATTTATCGTTTTCTCTTCACTGTACTGCTTTCCATCTTTCTTCCCTTTTATTTTTAGAATCATCCCTTAATTCGTTATGCTCAGAATATCATAAACTTCAGCCATGATGTACCTGAATACTGTCATACTGACCGTTGTTTCTTTTACTAACACAACCGCAATGCAACGGTAGTCTTGCGTGTTGGATGTTCACACGAAAATGTATGTGGGAAAACGTAAAGTACAATACATTAGATCTTCATGTATACACGTAGACATTGATCACACTTAATAAATCTAAGTAAATGCAATAAACACACATCACCGCTTACATACTCATATAGGCAGGCATGCATATAGTTACATACATACATACTATATCCATTCTACACCTCCCCCTCTCCCTCTCCTTCACACCCACACGCACACGCACACGCACACGCACACGCACACGCACACGCACAACACATAAAAAGAGCGCACGCAGGGCAGTTTTGCCTCATACTGAGCCTGTCGTAACCGGTGATTTACAACGCGGGCGAAAAAAAATCATAAGAACATTTATCGTCCATAAAGGCATCCTCGTGTGAGTCTTTGGCGTAGTTTCGCTAAGAGATGGTTGTAGTTTACCAGGCGAAGGCGCTACGTAAAATATGATAATATATCAAGTGAAGATGGTTTATTTGCGTACAGCGCATTGCTCACTCGATGTACCCTTCTAGGGGAAAGTACTCTCCTAGATTAAGGTAATTTTCAAGTACTCGACAAGATTAAACAATCATATTGGTTTACCACATTAATACACTCTTGCAAAAAAATAGAGTAAGTGAATGAATAAGCAGGTGATGAACTACACCACATGGCGATATTCTCTTCTGTAAAGTTCATTACCAAAACAATGGCTCGTTACCCAAAGACAGGAACCACCAAATCGTACTTTGGATGGTGCGGTCATCATTTTTTCTAGCGTCAAGATGTATCCATTGTAATATTCAAATACGCACTATACAATCACAACAACGTACAGTGTCCATCTAATGTTAAGAGTGAGTTAATGCTGTATGTTTTCGGTTCTTGTGAACGCGAATATAAAGCCGCAGGAATGTCTTGGCGAGTTGCCGACTCCGCGTTGAATGAAGTGTTTTGATAGTGTACTCTAACGTGTGTAAAAGCATTGGGGAAGAAAGTATTCAACTGGGTGAAGGTTACCCGAGTGAAGGTAACCTACCACTTGACGATCTACCATGTAAAAATACTCTACCAGATTAAGATTTTAAGGTCATTAAATAATACATTTCTATATAAAACTACCCGGGTAGATGAGGCTACCATAAAAGGCAACGGAACTTAACCAGCTGAAGACAATCTACCAGGTGAAGGTGCTCTCCTGAGATAAAGGTACCCGCATCGGGTACGGAGGAAGGGTGGAGGAGGGAAAGTGTGCGAGTGTGAGGGAGGACGTGAGGTAGAAGTGAGGCCTCATGTCAAGGTGAGTGTCGTACTTGGCAGGAAGGAAGTGTGCGGTTTAACAGATGTATTTGTCGGAATGAACACATTGTAATAATTAT
>NW_028234429.1:22242173-22244673 GCF_977035675.1 Penaeus japonicus | reverse complement strand
TATACGTCGTGGTGTGTCATGGCGAGCCGTTAACGGATTTGTGGGTTGTAGTTGGTCATGGTATGCATCGTAGTGCATCGTAATGGCAGCCCATGGTGGGTCGTTAGCTGATTGGTGGGTTGTAGTTGGTCATGGTATGCATCGTAGTGGTAGCCCATGGTGGGTCGTTAGCTGATTGGTGGGTTGTAGTGGGTCATCGTAAGCAGTGGTGGTTCGTGGTGGAGTGTAGTGAGTCATAGTGAGTCGTGGTGGGTCTTAGTGGGTCATGGTGGGTCGCTAGCGGTTTGCCCGACAGATCCCGGGTCTATTTAATTCTCGTTACGCTGTTATTGTTATTAGGACTCTAGTGATTAGATTACTAATTGCTAAGTTGTCTGTTAATTGCCGAATGAAGCTGGGAGGCGCTACTGTGCCGTTCTCGTTTGCCCTCTTTATTTTCACTTTGTTTCTTGGATATTTCCTTTTTTCTATTTTTCTTTGTTTCTTCTTATGATCTTCCTCTGACATTACCTTCATTGCATATACTTCGCTATCTTCTTCGCCTTTCATTATCATCTTCCTCTTTTGTTATCTTCTTCATCTTTAATTTTCCTTCTCTCGTTATCTGTTCTTTTGGATCTCTATTTTCTCTGTTCTCCGCCTCCTGTTATGTTCTGCTCTTTTTCTTTAGCCTCAGTCAACCTCTCAGTCTATGTAATTGTGTTTTTATTCATATTTTGACGCTCATTGTCCATACACATACACATTCACACATACATGCATACACACACACACACACACACACACACACACACACACACACACACACACACACACACACACACACACACACACACACACACACAGGGATATATATATATATATATATATATATATATATATATATATATATATATATAATACATACTCACCCACCCACCCACTCACTCACTTACCCACCCACTCACCTACACACACACTCACACACGCACACACTCACTCCTTCACTCACTCACTCACTCACTCACCTACTCACTCACTCCTCATCGAGGCAAAGGGGAGGGATGCGGAGATGGGATCCGTGAGAGGAGAACAGCTTGTTGTTTCTTCAGAGACTTTTTTTTTTCCTTTTTTTCGGATAATATGTTGCGAATGAAGAATTTGCACTATCCTCGTGTCTTATATCTCTCTCTCTCTCACTCACACACTCTCTTTCCCTCCCTTTTTCTCGCTCTCTTTCTCTCCCTTTCACTCGCTATTTTTCTCTCCCTTGCTCTCTTTCTCTCTCTTCCTCCCCCTCCATAAAGGGCATCGATTCTTCTTCTACCCCTTTCATCCATTTCCTCCCTCCTCTCTCTCTCTTCTCTCTCTCTCCTCTCTCCTCTCTCTCTCTCTCCTTTCCTTCCCTTCGTAACTACCATCCTCGGGCACAACACAAGAAAGACGTGCGAGTAATTATGAGCGTTTAGACTACGAATTCCCACCATAACTCGCTTAGAGACTTCCTTTGTTGAAGCGAGGTGGCGCGGCGGGTGGGAGCTCCTCCCCCTGTGCTTTCTATAGTGTCGAGTTACAACTAGTCGCTCTCTCCCCCCCCCCCCTTTCTCTCTCTCTCTCTCTCTCTCTCTCTCTCTCTCTCTTTCTCTTTCTCTCTCTCTCTCTCTCTCTCTCTCCCTCGCTTTTTCTCTTTCCCTCTCATATTGTTTGCGTGTCTTTAATTTTATTTTTATCTCCATTTTTTTCTCTCTTTGCTTTCATATTTGCCAAACTCTATGACAAACCAACTAACCACATCGCAAGAGTAAATAACATGTTTGTCTATTTGTCTGTCTGTCTCACCTCTTTCTCTACCTTCCTTCTGACTCCCCCCCCCCCCGACACACACCCAACCTCCCCCTCCCCTCGCCAACTCTTTCACTCTCACAAGCACAGCCAAGCCAGGAATTACATAAGCAAGCACAGAATAATCAGCAACACAACACCCGACACACCCTTATCACCTTCCCGAACGCAACATAATATATCGCAAAGTTACTCGTGTTACTATGATCAAAAACGGATGTCTCGCCTCTCCGCCCTCCTGGTGTTTAGTGTATGTTTCCTTTACTATTGTAATTCTTTTGGCCCGCCTTGGCTTCGCTGTATGGATAATATTGGTGTTTTTTTATCAGCCATTATCATTATTATCGTAACTCTTGCTATCGTCATCATCTTTCTTCTTGTCATAAATTAGTATCGTTATCATAGTCACTATTACTACTTGTATTAGTATTTGTAGTAGTAAATATAGAAATAGTAATAACAGTAGTGATGTATTGATAATAATAACATTTGTTATCACAATTAGCATTATCACCATTATCATCATCAACGTCATTATCACATGGCTATCACTCCCATCATTCCATATAATCATCACCATTATCTAAACATTTAAGAAAAATCTTACACCAAAAGCCCACATCAACGTCACCATACCCAGAAAACCCATACCTCCTTCGCGGCGAACCCATGACTCACA
>NW_028234429.1:22224673-22229673 GCF_977035675.1 Penaeus japonicus | reverse complement strand
AAACGGTGGTGTGGCGTGACCAGGTGAGCTCGGGACCCCACACGCCACGGCACGCACACACAAACCCGCCGCACAAACACTCCCAAGTCAACAGTGACATGTGATACTCCTGAATGGAACAGAAAAAAAAAAACAGAAATAGGAAAAAGAAATCCGTTCTATGTTTTCCGGTGGGCACGAGGACCATGTTTGAACTTTTTCATTACTACTGTTATATCAATACGTAGTTTGCTTTTCTCTTTCTCTTCCTCTTTCTCTCAATCATTCAATCACTCTCTTACAATCATTCATTCACTCGCTCCCCTTAGGACAACTACACTTTGATGATTTCAATATAAAAAGAAAATCTAATTCAACATTGTAACCCGCCGAATAAGATAAGCTTTCCTTTTTTTGTCCCTCAATCCACTGTAATGATGATAACAGACTGAACGGCACAATGTTCCATTGTGAGGCATTGTTGCTCTGCAACTATAAACCAAATGACAATGCCTATTAAAAATACGCAAAATTCATGCTGAAATTCTATATTTCACAATTATAAGATTTCAACTGTAAAACCGTTATCAATTGTGCGCGTTCCAAAAACATACCAAACATTCCTCTGCAATGGCCCGAGGTTTCAGCGTGTCTAAAAGATCGACACCAGAAACCGAGCCTCATTTCGTAGCAAAACCAGATCCGGTCGCCTTGTCGGGACATAATGAAGGATGTGATTTCTTTCAAGTGGCAATGCATTTAAACAAAGAGAAATACAATGACAAACAAAGAAGAAAGGGAAAATTGTTAGCGTGTGAGAGAAAGAGAAAGAGACAGAGAAAGAGAGGGGGGGGGGGGGGAAGAAAGAAAGAAAGAAAGAAAGAGAGAGGAGAGAGAGTGAGAGAAAGGAAAGAGAGAGTAACCTTAATTACTTTGTGTATTTGAACACGTTATGTATACACGAAGTTAGAATATTAATTTGGTTGACCTTTTGATACGAGCCAAGTTTACCGAGTAAATCAAATCTAGTAGTATGTTAATTTACATCATGCATCAATCGAGGGAAATGTATAGCTACATACCTTATCATATATATATGTATATATATATATATATATATATATATATATATATATATATATATATATATATACATACACGTGTGTGTGTGTGAATGTATGAATGTATGAATGTATGTATTTATGTATGCGTGCGTGTGTGTGTGTGTGTGTGTGTGTGTGTGTGTGTGCGTGTGTGTGTGTGCGTGTGTGTGTGTGTGTGTGTGTGTGTATGTGTGTGTGTGTGTGTGTGTGTGTGTGTGTGTGTGTGTGTGTGTGTGTGTGTGTGTGTGTGTGTGTGTGTGTGTGTGTGTGTGTGTGCGTGCGTGTGGGTGTGTGTGTGCGTGTGTGGGTGTATGTGTGGGTGTGGGTGTGGGTGTGGGTGTGGGTATGGATGTGGGTGTGGGTGTGGGTGTGGGTATGGATGTTGATGTGGTTATGGTATGTGTATGTTTATGTTTATGTATATGTATATGAATATATCTATATCTATATACATATACATATATATATATATATTACATACACATATACATATATGCACATATACATATACATATACACAATACTCAGAAAACAACCACAAACTTTCCTCAATCGCCCATTACTTCTTGGATCTCCCCTTTATACTCTCCCTCCCTCCCTCTCTTTCACTTTTTTTTTCAATCTATCTAGCCCACGATCGCAGCGGCGGCAGCGTTTAACGCCCACGACATAAAGGGTCAGTGACCACAAAAAAGCGAGACGAAAAAAAAAATGACACACGCCTAAGAAGATGGTATCACGGGGACGCGTAATGTATGCGTGATGGAGGATGAGTTAGCACGCCCCGTGTCGCCACGATGGTGTCGTCGCGGTTCCGGATGTGTGGGAGGGGGAGGGAGAGGGGGAGGGAGAGGGAGAGGGAGAGGGGGAGGGAGAGGGAGAGGGAGAGGGAGAGGGAGGGGGAGGGGGAGGGGGAGGAGGGGGAGGGGAAAGGGGAGGGTGGAGGGGGAGGGAAAAGGGGAAGGAGAAAGGGGAGAGGGAGGGGAAAAGGGAGGGGGAGGGGGAGGGGAAGGGGCAGGAAGAACAGGAGAATATGGAGGAGGAACAGAGGGGAAAGGAGGAGGAGTAACTGGATGAGGAGAAGGAGGAGGAGGAGGGGTAGGTGGGGGAGAGGGTGTGGGATAGGGGAAAGAGGAAGGGAGGGGGGTGGAGTGAGGGAGGGAGAGGAGAGAGGGAAGGAGGAAGGGAGGGGGATGGAGTGAGGGAGAGAGAGGAGGAGGAGGAAAAAGACGACAAGGAGGAAGAGAAAACAAGAAAAAAGAAAGAAGTCGCCGAAGGTAAAAAACAAAAAAACATTTACAAAACAAGCATAAAAAACCTAAGAGAAGGAAAATCTGCCAAACACGTCAAAAGGAGAGAAAGATAACGAGGGTCGCCCTAATGAGCTTCGCACGGCCTACGAGCGAGTGTGGGAACCGCCTTTGAGAGAGAAAGAGAAACCCGGCCGTCGTCCGTGTCATCGGCTTATCAACCTATCTCGTAATTAAACGGCATCACTTCGTTATCTCTGGACCGTAACGGCATCAAGTGGGCATCCACGTTATGCGTTTCTCTTTCGAAGTGTGTTAATGTCGTTGTTTTTTGTTCCCGTTTTGCGTTAAGGTTTGTACTGAGGCAGCGTGAAGCCATGGATCAATTCAATTGCATGGCGGCAATGTGTCCGCCAACCACCGCATAATAACGGCTTGCATTATTCCTATCTTGCATAGGAGGATTTTTATATAGATTATGAGTTATCTATCTATATAATTCTTAATCTATATAAACATATAGATAGATAGATAGATAGATAGATAAATAAATATTTTGTTCCCTTTTTTTTTTTCTTTTCTTTTCTTTTTTTCTTCTTTTTCTTTCTCTTTACGTTAAAATTTCATCCTGAGATAACGTGAAACGACGATCACTTAACTGCATGGTGGAATTGCCAGGCTTCTTGTGGCTGCCAACTCCGCTTAATAACGGTTTGCACAATTGTTCCTTAATCTTATCTTGCATAACGTTAATATCACAACACTTAAAATTTTGCACACTGCCGATAAGGTCGCTGGTTCAGTCATCTAAAAGACAGAAATTCATGTAGTAGTAATAATCGTAAAACATTATCAAACGCTTTTAAATCGGCTTTTATCGTGAGGCGGTTAGAAGAATGACAAAAGGCATATCAACATGCATGATGAGCATTAGCACAGCGAAGAAGTGCGAGGCCTTGACGAAATGCGACGGAACCTACATTAGTCACAGACTGTGAATCAATCTATCATTAGATAATAGAGCTGTTAATTAGGCTGTAAGGCTGTTGATGGATGAAATAGACAGATGAGTTGTTGACGATAATTATTAGTGAAACTGCTCATCTGCGTTGAATGGTTGAATGAACTAACCGTTAGTTAGAACAGCAAATGAACGATCTATAAATATCAGAAGAAATACCATAAACAGCAAGGTAAATTATAAAACTTTCTTGCCTAGATTAATGACTCTAATCACTCCACATGATAAAAAGCGAAAAGAGAAAACATCGACAGAAAAAAAACAAGGAAAATAATTTAAGCCCGCAGTATCTAGACCTCCGCCTCGTCCAGCAATAGTTAAAACAATCTTGATTACGAAGCGAACGATCGTCCTTACTACGTCGTATCATTGGACTGTTTACCGAAAAGAAAGAGACAAAGAAAGAAAGAAGAAGAGGAAGAAAAACAATCAATTAAAACAGAAGCTGAAAGACCCGGCGAGTCAACGCGGAGATGCTTCTTCGGTAGTTTCTCTTGCCTGGAGAGGGTGATTATACGCGTCCGTGTGGCGAGGAAGGTTTTGCTTGGGTATATGTTGAGTGAGTGAGAGAGAAGAATGAGTGAGTGGGTGAATGAGAGTGAGAGAGAAAAATGAGTGAGTGAGAAAAAAATGAGAGAGAGAGCGAGAGAGTAAGAGCGTGAAAGAGAGAGAAGCGAGAGTAAGAGCATGAGTGAGTGACTGAATGCATGAGTAAATGAATGAGCGAGTGTACGGGTGAGTGAGAGTGAGAGTGAGAGTGAAAGTGAGAGAGAAGAATGAGAGTGAGAGAGAAGAATGAGAGTGAGAGAGAGAGAGAGAGAGAGAGAGAGAGAGAGAGAGAGAGAGAGAGAGAGAGAGAGAGAGAGAGAGAGAGAGAGAGAGAGAGAGAGAGAGAGAGAGCGAGAGCGAGAGCGAGAGAGAGTGTGTTGCTGAATGAGTGTGAGTGTGTGTTGTTTTTGTCCCAAATATATCCATAACATGAAGCACACAAAACTGCACGCACACTGCTAGCGAGCGAATAACAAGACGACACCCTTTGGTGGCCTTGTCTTGATCTGTCGCTGATTAGGTGGAGATGTGAATTAAGGAGACGTTGCCTCCCCGACCAGCGACACACTAAGCGACGTAATTGCAGTTGACGGCGACGGGCGGTGAAAGTGGCTCGCTCCTCTACAGTGCCGCTGGAGGGATTCATGGCAACGTCACTCTCTACGCTTTGAGATTCCTTGCCCGAGCTCTTCCTCTTGGTAATGTCTAATATTCTGCTTCCATGGTCAGGAAAAACGGCACTTGTTTAGCCTTAGAGACAGGCAGTCACTTCGTGAGTTTAAAACCCAAATGCTGCACAACGATGGATTCTCTTACCTTTGGTCTGGGATGACGGTGGCAGGTCGGGGGCTGCGTCGTGACACTCGGGCTCAGCTTGGCAGTCGTCAGCGCTGTTGGTATCAAAGTCCTCCTCAGGCAAGCATAGAGGAGGACATTCCGGTGGGAAATCTTTGGTATGCTTTTCGGGCGTCGACGCAGGACTAGGCACTGTGCCAACCGTTTTCGCTCTGAAGTCCTCGACCTCGTCCTCGGAGGAGGAGTCGATGTGAGGAATGGAGTCGAATATGTTCTTCATCGACGTCGTTGACCGCTGTGTGC
>NW_028234429.1:22189673-22219673 GCF_977035675.1 Penaeus japonicus | reverse complement strand
ATCTCCTTCGCTGACTCGCTCTTTCTGCACTTTCGTGCTTCTTGTCCCATTTTTATAATCATTCCTAATTTCCAAATTTAATAACCAACATGCTATCATCCGAAGCGTAAATGGAGTCTTGTAAGACAGTCGATATTTTTCATACATGAAAATTGCAGATCGTACTTAGATTAGCAGGAATAAAAACGTTATCCTTTTGCAATCATCATCGAAGAATATCACAAGACATCAATATATCAACAACTTGCATCAATATACCATTCGTATGATCAAATCTAACAAAAACTCAACCAAATTCCACACAATACAAACAAAGGGGAAAACAACCAACCGAGAGACCTAGGACAGCACAAAGCCTGCTTATCACAACACAGCACAAGCACATACACAGCACATTCCTGGCATGAGGAGCGACATGAAGAGGCAGCAGCACCGTCGGCGATCTACGGACGCCACCTGCTTCCGCTCCCGAGTATCCTGGGATATGCCGTCACCTACTACTACTACGTTCCTATTGTCGCTATCTGATGGTCCTGCTGATACTCTTCGCCAAGCATCATGGGGGCGTTGGGGTGGAGGTATGGGTAAGGGAAGGGGGAGGGGGCTGGATGTACGTGAAGGGTGGAGCGTAGGAGAGGAGGGATGTTGCATGTCTTCGTTTATGTATGTGGTGTGTGTAGATGGTGTGGTGGGCAGGTCACGAGGGAGGGAGGGAGGGAGGGAGGGAGGGAGGGAGGGAGGGAGGGAGGGAGGGAGGGAGAGAGGAGGAGAGGGAGAGAGAGAGAGAGAGAGAGAGAGAGAGAGAGAGAGAGAGAGAGAGAGAGAGAGAGAGAGAGAGAGAGAGAGAGAGAGAGAGAGAGAGAGAGAGAGAGGAGGGGGGGAGTAGAGAGATAAAGAGATGGATATATATTGAGAGGGATAGAGGGATAGAGAACGGGATATGTAAAGATAGATAGGAATGGATGGATAGAAGGATATATAGAGAGACAGAGAGGAATATAGGGGTAGAGGGATAAGAGAGAGGGATATACAGAGAGCAATAGAGAGAGGGATAGAGGTATAAAAGAATAGAAGGATATATATATGGAAAGATAAAGAGGGATAGATGGAGAGGGAAAGGGAGAGAGCACAAATAAAGACAGGAAAAAGTGGGTTTGAAAAAAAAAGGAAATCACCGTCATATACCGCGTTTCATGCTGTAAACGTCACACAAATTTCATCTGCAATGTTGATGCAAGACGGTGAGGTGAGATTCCAATCCATTGCAGAACCGTCAACATACCAATAAGACCGCTGAACGTACCACTTTCCTTTACTCAGCACGTCGAGTCCACAAACTTTTTTACGCCAGTACGCAGAAAGACTTCATATTTGGTCATGGTATATGTACCCAGTTTTCTTCCTAAAAAAATGAAGAAAGAAAAACTAACTGTCGTAGTCTTCATACTTGAATAACAGCGGCTCTTTTAATCATCTCTGACTTTGGTAGAAAGTCCATCCCAGCAATTTCATTATCTATTTGTCCTCATAATTGCGAAAGGTACTTCATTCATATAAATGTTGTTACCTAGTCGCCCCCTATAAAAAAAAAAAAAAAAAATGCCGCTTTCCACCACACGACAAATATGAAGCCTTGACCAACAAATAAACACAAAGATTTACGTGTTACTCCATCCCATCTCAATTCATAAGACGCGCGAAAGAAATTCTCGCAGAGGAGGAGGTCGTATGTCCACCACGGGGTGGGGGGGGGGGGTTATTACCACACAATAACACTCGGGCGCTCGCGTGGAAGGCGCCGGTACAAGGTGACGGTGGCACTCCTTACGCACGCTGACTCGGCCATGTGGCACACTCCCATTGTTCATGGCGAAGATCGATATTTCAACCAACTTCAGTATCAAAGCGTCTTATTGTTCATCCAGATCTTACGCAGAATGGAATATCAATGACTTCACACTAGAGGTCCCAGGTGTATGTTTTGTCTGAGGTACTCGGGGCATTTTTTCCCAGGCCACAAAACGAGTTTACAATTCGGTTGTTCCACAAAGGGCATCTAAAATGTTAGTAGTCTACGTGATTCAAATCAATTTACACAATCTTTCTCAAATCCAAACCTGTGCAATTGGTCGAAATAAAGCTTCAATCGACGTACAAGAAGAAGAGCTTCGGAGTGCCCTCTTTCAACCGCACTCATTCGAGGCTGTGTCATGCAAGAGCCATTCGGAGCATCTTGGTTCGCCTCTCACCGACATTCTTAACTTTGACTGACGAGCTGGAGAGGATTCAATTCTAGCTAACCTTAAACCACTCTCTCATTTCCCTTTGTTACATCTCTTATTCATTTTTCTTCATACTTTTCAAATTACATTGAAATGACAATCATCGTTATGCGTAAAGGAGGAAGACTGAGTATTCCTAACGGGCATGAAGTACTTAGGGATATTTATACACGTAATTCAGAATAAATAAGACTCAAACAAAGACACCTTCTTCTGGCGACATAGTCATTTTTTCTTTACGTTATTTACCACTTGTCGTCATGAACTCGGTGCAGCTGTACGTGTCTACTCTTAATCATGGGAGTACATCTTGCAATGTTCTTTTTGGTCTCCCTTACACCGTCCCCTTCCCAAGGTCGATGTCAGGCAATGCTTAGTTAGTTACACGGTCATTATTTCCCGTCTCCTAATGCGTCTCTATCACGTAACACAATCATACCAAAACGGAAAAAAAAACTGATTAGAGTTGTTCTGGAGGAACGGATGGATTATTTCTTTGAGGGGCGCCACTCACTCCACCACCAATAATCAATAGTCAGGCACGGTCATGAGGGCCATGCGTGTCTACAAGTGAATGTCCTGCAAGGGCACCATGAGAGTGGGAGGGCCGCGGCACCAGGCACGTCACGCCACTGTTGTCATGACCAGCTGGAGGAGTTGGCGGTGGTAATGCTGCTATCTACAACGGTTGTAAAACTGTTACCAGATCCAGTTCCATGGAGGTCCTTGGTGCCTCACGCCGCCCGATCCCCACGACAATTCACTCTTACGACTTGTAGTTAATTAATTACAGGCTACTCTGGCAACGTGATCATAAAAATAATTGTTTTTTTAAGAGCCCCAAAACACACGAATGCTGACTGCTCGGGGATGATAAAACAGGTTTAGGTGTTCTTTTCATTAACCTTCCCGACCTAATTAAAATATCTATCATCAGAAGAACGTCTGAAAATACCACGCATAATATGGACAAACGTATGACAAATCTTTTTTCCTTCTGTTCAATTCGTTTCCCTTTTTCCTATCTTTCATATCCTCTCCTCTTCTTACCTTTTTATCTTAGTCTTCCCTCGCTCCCACTCCTCTTCTATTCTCTTTTCTCTTCTCTCCCCACTTCCAGAAACGTCCCTGTCATAACAAAGGAACACTGATATTACTCAGACCTTCTCCATCTACAGGATCACACGACGCGCACCACATCAAGATGGCAGAACCGTCCCTTTATTTTTGTGTTACTGTCTCCCCTACATACTAGCTGTGACGCCCACTTTTCTCACCTGATGCGCTACATAACAAATTGTGCAATCTGGAAATCGAGGTCACCAGTTAATTCAGATATTATCGCAATTTGTCAATAATCATACCTTACGGCGCCTTTCGTTGCCTGTGTCTGACCTACATGCAACTCGTCGCTACGAACGCCCTCTATCTCCCTATTTTTTAATTTATCTTTTCTCTTTCTTTTTCCTTATAACAATTCATCTCTCTGTTTTTTTTTATTTCTGATTTTTTCCAATTTCTTTTTCTTCGTAATCTCCTTCTCTCTATTCCTTTTCCATTTGTCAGAGCTAACTTGATTTTCAATGACTGCATACTTCTCCTAAGCCTGTCTATGTTCCATTTCGCCAATTACTAACTATCTATTCCCCTGCCATCACTTCTTCCGCTTTCTTTGTATCCACCTCCACATCTACCTACTTCCAATTACGCCTCACCCTTCCTCTCCTCTCACTATTCCTCCACTTCATCCTCTTCCTTTGCTTCCACCTCCCTTCTAACTTCCAAGTTGACGTCTTTTTTCTCCACCTGCATCTCCACTCATTTCGTATTTCCTACTTAACTCCACCATTCTTCAGTCATCCGTTTCCACTTCGATCTCCACACTTCTTTCAACTTCCATCTTTTTCTCCAATCCACCTTCAACTCCAGATCCACACACATCTCAAGCTCCACTTTTTTTTCTCCAATTCACCGTCACCTCCACACTCACCTTCATCTCCACACTCATTTCACCCTCCACCTTTTTCTGCAATCCATCCCTTCACCTTTTTCTCTCGCCATCAAAGAACCGGAAAACGGGCATCATCGCCTTATTTACGCTTTCTTTCGCTTTTTATCTCCCGCCTTTTTGTCTCACACGCGCCGACGCTGCACACGCACAATGCCGAGGCTGCAAGGAGGATTTCGCGAGAAAACAACCTATCAAATTCCTCGATTCTCTTGCAGACTAGGTAAATGAATAAGCTTAGCTTTTTAAATCCACCAAAACAGAAGGATAAAACTCCCAAATGCCTCGTTTCCTTTGCAGAGTGTATAAAAAAATGAATGAATTATTCAAGCTTTTCAAATCCACAATCATAGAACGTCATTAAAGTAATACCTTGACCCTCTTAGAGCTCTCTTCGCTCACTATGATCGGATTCTCACTGCCCCACTTCCCTCCTCAATACACTGTCCTCATTAACCATATCAAAGACAAGCTAACAATCCACCACCACCACCATCAATGTCAGCTCTAAATTCGATCAAATGTTTGTATCTTTTACCTCCACTGAAAACAGAAGAGAATTTTAAACATCAGTGCGATGTGCCATTTTGATACGGGTACATCAGATACGGATCGAACTGGGCCTCGATTACATTCTTTATAGGGTATAAGAGAGGCGAGCGAGATATAAGATACAAATCTGCCTCCTAAAAAGCACTTAAGATACCCCTTTCCTCACCCCTATGTTCAGCGTGCACTCCCAGCTTCCACGCAGCCCAGAGAGGCAAACTCACACCAGAGAGGACTCGTGAGTCTCACTTTATGTTAGTGTCTCGTAAACTGTCGTAACTGTGCGCTTTGGTGCCTCACTCTTGCCCTTTCTTGACCCTTTTCTTCATCTTTGTCTGTCCGTGCTAGTTTACTCGCAAGTCTGTTCAAGTATTCATTGCCTGGATTTTTTTTTCTTTATAGTCGATACGAAATACGTGATAACGATTCACATACACACACGCGCGCGAAAGTCGAAATGGAATATAACGAAGCTGACGAAAAATATTACACTTCACCAGGTGATGGTTGCGGTGATGAAATTAACTATGATTCTTGTTATGATAAGGGTGACGTCGCCAGCTTACGAAAACAAAAGTGGAAATCAAAAAGTGATTGATGTGATGAAATACGGAGGCACTGTCATCAGCTGTTCTCTGCGCCTCAAACAGGGGTAATTAGGAACAGAGAAAGCGAAAGAGGGGGAGGGGGAGGAGGAGCGGGGGAGGGGAGAGAGGGGGCTTGAGAGATGGGGTGGGTAGAGAGAAGAGGGGAGGGAGAGAGATGCTGGAAGAACGGGGTGGTGGGGGTGGTAGATGCTGAAAGGATGTGAGGGAGGGAGATGGATAGTAAAAGGACGGGGGGAGAGGGTAGATAGGGAGAGAGGGCGATGGACGAGAGAGGGAAGATTTGGGAAAGAGATAGAGTGAGAGGGATGGGGAGTAGATAGATAAAGAGGGAGGTTGATCGAACGAGAAAGGATAGATGGATGAATGGATGAATAGATAAAAGAATGAATGAAAAGATGGAGATAGGGAGGGAGGGAGGGAGGGAGGGAGGGAGGGAGGGGGAAAAGGAGAGAAATTACAGGAAGACTGGAACTGAGGTAAAAAGCGGAGACTCCTCATCAAAAGCCGAAGCAAAGGAAAGCGCGAATTACATACTACTCTTAGCTCCACATTTCTAAGACCCCCCCCCCTCTATCCTTCCCCTCCCGTCTCTCTCCCGTTTTCCCTCCCCTATCTAACCTTTCCTCTTGAATCCTGTGAGGGAGGGGAGGCAGGGGGGGGGGGTAGTAAATAACTGACCGTGTTTTTACACAGCTTCCATTTCCACAACCGCGACAAGAAAGTAGCATGCGATCGCTGCGCAAGATGCATCGACACATACACACAGCATGGAAACCTCGCCCTTACGGACACGTAATCAAACCGAGTCGACACGTAAATATGCTTTGTTGTATTTTTTACCTCGTTTTTTTTTTTTTTTTTTTTTTTTTTTTGCGCCATGGCGTGTGAAAGAACAACTGTTTCTTTGTTACGCCGGTTCACAATATAGCGATAAACTGGTTTATCACATGATGTCTACATCGCCTCGAGCTCTACACCACCTGGGGAGCTACACACTAAATGCTAAGCGCTGTGACACATACGAGATGCTCCCCCGCGATAATAGGAAAGCATATGAACGCATGTCGTCGAATGCCTCCGGGTGCCTCAAGGTGCCACTGGCCGGGCAGCCCGAGAGTGCAAGTGGTGGGCCTGGGGCGCAGGAAGGAGGGAGGGAGGGAGGGAGGGAGGGAGGGAGGGAGGGAGGGAGGGAGGGTGGGAAGGAGGGTGGGAAGGAGGGTGGGAGGGAGGGTGGGAGGGAGGGTGGCAGGGAGGGAGGGAGGGAGGGAGAGGGGAGGAGGAAGGAGAAGAGATGTTAGGTGGAGGTTTAGGAGGGGGATGCCGGCAATGCTTGGGTGTGAATAAATAGCATGTTACATAATTGCGTTTGCATGTTTATATTTTAGGCATAGCAAATGCAAAACTAATAGAAGATATCAATATATAAGAAATCACAAACAGCCGTGCTCTAAATATATCATGAAACTCAGAATTCAAACAAGCAAACAAACACATACACTCTAAACGGTGTGAATTTAACCAGAGAATCGAATTGAAAAATAAAAGAAAGAAAGAAAACAAAGAAAGAGAGAGAGAGAGAGAGAGAGAGAGAGAGAGAGAGAGAGAGAGAGAGAGAGAGAGAGAGAGAGAGAGAGAGAGAGAGAGAGAGAGAGAGAGAGAGAGAGAGAGACAGAGGAAAGGAGGGAGGGAGGGAGGGAGGGAGAGAGTGAGAGTAAAACCATGTGTAACTCCCCTCTCAACTCTTTCGCATAACTCCCGCGACCCCTTGCCCTTCCCCCTACCCCCTCCCCATCATGCCTCGGGCATTGCTTCAACTTGCACTCACCGGTAAGGAGGAGGAGAGAGTGGAGAGGTTGATATCATGGAGCCATGAGGAGAGGAGGGGGGGGGGGCAGTTAATTGGCGATCAAGGGTGGGGGGAGAAGGGGGGCAATTGCCTCGGGGTAAAGTGTAGTGCATGACAACATGGCATACGCAGAGAAGAAAAAGATGATGTATCGCTATATTGACTGACGCTGCCATGGTATATAACGCAGTGGGTTTAGGAAAATATGGACAATGATAGCGGATGGCGGCTCTTGCGTAATTGCATAATCATGTCAGAGCAAGAGTTAAATAATGTACTATAGTCTGAACACAAAACTGTGACTAGTATCCTACACAATGGTCAGTAGCCATCAGGAATGTATGCATCGCGAAGATAGCAACACACTATTCAACAGAGAATAATAGAGAATAATACATTGCCAAACAGAGAAAGCTGAAATCCATGCCGAAAAACTCAACATATACTGTGACAACAATATTCAGTGGTATATTGCAGAGCAGAAAAGGGCAGAAAAAAAATAACTCAACGTCACTTACCACTCTTATATAATATGCACTGCAATACATTTCACCACAAACATATATTACCATTCAAGGACTCGGAGAGCATGGAACTAATGACTCCTTGGGCATGACACGCCCTGCAATACCTTTCAGTAGAATCATATATAAAAAAAAAAAAAAAACATTTAAGGACTCGAAGACCACAGACCGGGAACGGCATGCGTGACAGGAGCAAAGAGCATCTCGAACGCGACCCGTTTCCCACTGCCATGCGTGCAGCTGAACGATAACCACCTCGTATGCATGACTTTGACCTGGGCACTCGTGTACACTCGATTAACCTTGACATCAACGAATAAGACAACACAGACTTGCCCCCTTGTTTACAAGTCCGAGGCAGGTGGGGCTGGGAGAAGGGTAGAGGTCGAGATAGATGAGGAAAGGGAAGAGGAGCGGGGGAAGGAGGAGGAGGAAGGGAGGACGGGAGGGAGGAGGGGAAGGAGGAGGGGAAGGAGAAGGGGAAGGAGGAGGAGGAGGAGGAGGAAGGGAGGAGGGGAAGGAGGAGGGGAAGGAGGAGGGGAAGGAGGAGGGGAAGGAGGAGGGGAAGGAGGAGGGGAAGGAGAAGGGGAAGGAGGAGGGGAAGGAGGAGGAGGAGGAGGAGGAGGAGGAGGAGGAGGAGGAGGAGGAGGAGGAGGAGGAGGAGGAGGAGGAGGAAGGGAAGGGAGGTGGAGGGGGAGGAGTAGAGGAGGGGGGAAAGGTGAAGGGAAAGGGGAAGGAGGGGGAGGGGAGGGGAAGGGGAAGGGGAAGGAGGAGGGAAAGGTGAAGGGGGAAGGGGGAGAGTGAAAGAGTGAGAGAGTGAGAGAAGAGAAGAGAAGAGAGAGGAGAGAGAATAAGGAGAAGAGAGAGAAGAGAGAAGAGAGAGAGAGTGTGTGTGAGTGTGTGCGTGTGTGCATGTGTCCGCGTGTGTGTGTATGTGTATGTGTGATTGATTGATTGATTGATTGATTAATTAATTGTTGATTGATTGTTTGTTTGTGTGTGTGCGCGCGTGCCTGTGACCAGGCTTACGAACGGAAAAATAACTAAAAGGAGAGCTATTCTACTATGGGCATACGAACGATCATACCTCCACATGACTGGAGGAGACTGAAATACAAGCCCATCATTTTCCTGCACGCGACAATGGGGGTTAAGAGAGTGTAAGCCAACAGCCGAACAGATAAGATCAGAAAACGCCAAATTTTTTTTTTTACATCTATTTGTGAGTGTGAAGGTGAGACGACTGAGGGCGGCTACATTTCCACCAGTCTCTCCCTTTACATAATTTTACTTTGGTATGAACTATTGCTTCTTTCTTTTTTTTTAACTTTTTTCCCTTTATCATTAGTTTTTTTTTTTTATTACCAACAGAAGATTTTTCTGCTTCCATTTTCTTATGCTATGTTTATATCTCTCGTCCTTGTTCCCTTTCTTCCTCCTCTTTACCGTTTTGTTTCTATATCTCTCCTTCCCCCTCTCTTCCATCCCCTTTTTTCCTTCCTTCTCTGTGCCCTCCTTTTCCTTTAACTTCTCTACCTACCACACCTCCCTCATTCCCTCAACCCCTCTCCTAATAACTCACTTCCCCTCTCCTCTCCACCCCTTCCTCCTTCCTCCCTCTCTAATCTACCTCACCTCTTCCTCCAAGCCTCCTCATCTCCACCCCCTCTTCTTCCTCCCCCCCCTCCCCCACCACCGCAGCAGTGCAAGCACCCCCCCCCCCCGCCATCACCCAACCTTCCCACAGCGGTGTTGCAAGACTTAATAGGGAAAGTGATGAGTTTGAGATTTATAACTCGGAAAGGAGAAATCTCATAAAGACGGCACAACTGACAGCAGCGAGAGTCATTATACTACCTTAGAAGAGAAAGGAGTAAAAAAGAGCAGTGGAAATGAGAGAGAGGAAGGAAGAAAATGGGGGGGGAGGGAGGGTGGGAAGGAAAGAGAGAGAGAGAGAAAGAGAGAGAGAGAGAGAGAGAGAGAGAGAGAGAGAGAGAGAGAGAGAGAGAGAGAGAGAGAGAGAGAGAGAGAGAGAGAGAGAGAGAGAGAGAGAAGGAGGGAGGGAGAGGGAAGGAGGGAGGGAGAGGGAGGGAGAGAGGTGGGGAGGCAGAGAGCAAATGGGCTCACTTTACAGCATTATACACCTGGGGGACAGGATTACGACAGAAACTATGAAAAGTCTTTAAAATATATAATCATTTCCTACTGACACTTGTGATACAATATACAGTATAATTGAAACAGACACGAACATACCTACACTTTCCTAGGTAACAAACTTATAGAACGAACCGTAGGGCACTACACAATATTACTAATATGACAAGGGTTTTTTGTTATTAAATCCTACAAATTAATTAAAGCATTTACTCTAACTTCTGGTAACCGACACCGAAAGAGAATTACAAAGATCGAAAGAGCAGGGTTAAGATCCCCACGTGTGCGGAAGACCCCTGGGGTCACTCGGGATGAAAGCAGGCGTGCGGCCAGGGCGGGGCGGGCTGGGGGCGGGCTGGGGGCGGAGTCGGTCTACGGACACTACAACCTGGGGTGTGATGGGGTCAGTTGGTGAAGTGTGAGGGTAAGTGGGGTGGGGATGGAATGGGTGAGGTGGGGGTGAAGTAGGGTTAGTTGAGGTGGGGTAGGGTGTAGTGGGATGGGTTAGAGTCGTGCGGAAGGGGGTACTTTGGGGTGAATTGTGGTTGGAGTGGAGTGGAAAGAAGTGGGGCAGGGTGGTTGGAGTTTGCTTAGTGTGGAGTGGAGTCGGTTGGGGTGTAGTGAGTTTGATTGGGGTGAGATGAGTAAGAATGGAGTGGGGTGGTGGGGAATGGAGTGGGATGCTGTGGGTTAGTTTGGATTTAGCTGAAGTGGAATGTGGTGGGTGAAATTTGGTAAGCTGGGTGCGGGTGTGGTGAGGTGGGTTAGAGAGTAAAGTAAGCCCCACTGGACACTGGCCACGACTGCGTGCACGACCAGACACAGACAAATCGGGGAAACTTTCTTTCACTAAAGGGGATGAAAGTAAAAAGAAAAAAAAAGAGAGGTCCGTCTGGCCCAACGACAAATAAGGTCGAGTAATATTAAACGTCAGAGCGCAAGGAACAAGCGATCAAATCCCGAACATGACTCCCCAAACGTTACAGCGAGACGAAGGGCCACAAACATCGGCCGGGCAACGCAAGAGTTCCTGGTTATCTCGTTTCATTGCCACGTCGCTCAAACGTAAGCGGCGTCGTAAATCTAGCGCTGAAGAGGATCTGGCGAATCACGAGTCATGGCGATTCAGGACTGGAACCTGCAACACGTCATAATTCTGCTCAGCATAAACAAACAGTTCGGCGTATAAAACTTGCTCTGGGAATACTGTGGCCTCTAGCTGTTTGCACATCTGAATGGCCTGTCAGATACTAAGGCCGATTTGGCTCGCTTCGGCTTTCATTACAGGCGTGTTTCCTTGGCACGAAGAACGACAGAGACTGACTGGGAATATATCATTTTTTTCACCAGTGGCATGGAACGAGGGGGTGGACGTGTGGGCGTGTGGGCGTGGAGGTGTGCGCGTGTCTGGTCGCGCGCCGTGTGTAGGTTATGATCGCTTAGTATTCAGGCGGTGGGGTTCGCCGCCTTGACTTTCTGTCGACGAACCTGTTTCCTCTCGCCTCGTGGCACCGCATCTCTACTTTCTTGTTAAGCCAGACGCGCCATGACCACCGCATTCCAAGCAACAGTCAAGGTCTCACGACGGAAGAAAAGCACCCGCCTTAATTTGTCCCGCTAATGTCACGCCGGCGCTTGTGTGGGACCCGTGTCACGCTTGCAACTTACGGAAATAGACTTGATACTGATCTGATCATCTGGAGAGTTCCGGTTGCTCGCACCTGCATCACTCTCGCCACCTGAGGCTGAGCGGTACACTTGTGCTTGATGATGTGCGCAGAGGATGCGAGGGGGAAGACCTTCTGAAACTTTCCTTCTCAACGCCTTCATAACTACTGCTCCTCTGACGTCTGGGACAGAATGCTCACCCACCCGTGTCCTCCTACTTACGCTGCTCTCTCTCTCTCTCTCTCTCTCTCTCTCTCTCTCTCTCTCTCTCTCTCTCTCTCTCTCTCTCTCTCTTTTTTACTGTAGTGGGTTCGTGGGGCACTCACCCTCCTACACTACCACTCTCTCTTCTCGCCCACTTTTATTTCTTCTATTAATTACGTTCATCTCCCTCCCTCCCTCTCTCTCTCTCTCTCTCTCTCTCTCTCTATCTATCTCTCTCTCTCTCCTTTCTAACCAACCTTAGCTGCACCGACGAGTAACTTACCACCTCCTTTTTGCCATTTACGTTTGCAGGCAACCTACAAGACCTCAGGCAACCTTAGCCCGCATCACGCTAACGCAGACTACCCTCAACTTCAGCCATACCAACAATAAAAATGGAAATGATAATAAAAAATAGATTTATTTGAAAAAAAAAGCTGAGATGGGTTTCCGCCATGTGTAATCACGGCATCCTGATCCGCGCCCTTCCTCTTCCTAGTGTACATGAAATTACAATTGTCTGGGCGGCCTCGACAAGGGGTGGGGTGTGGGGGTGGAGGGGTGAATGAAGAAGGGAGGGGAAGGAGGAGGGGGAGGAGGAAGGGGAGGAAGGGGAGGGGGAGGGGGAAGAGGAGGAGGAGGAGGAGGAGGAGGAGGAGGAGGAGGAGGAGGAGGAGGAGGAGGAGGGGGGGGAGGAGGGGGAGGAGGAGGAAAAGGAAGGGGAGGAGGGAGGGATGGAAGAAAGGAGAACAGATGGAGGAAGGGAGGATGTATAGGGAAGGCGAAATGGAAAGGGAAAGGGGATGGATGGAGAAAAGAGAGATGGACAGGGATGATGCTGGAGAGAAGGGCGGGCGAGGGAAGGATGGATGGAGGAGGGGGAGATGGAAAGGGAAGGGGAATGGACGGGGAAGAGGAGGGGAACTGGGAAGGGAGGGAGGGGTGGACGGGGGATGGAAGAGGAAAGGGGAAGGGACGGATGGGGAGAAGGAAAGAGAGATGGTTAGAAAGGGGGAGGGACTAATGGAGATGGGGGTAGGAAAGGAAAGAGGATGGATGAGGAAGGGGGAAACAGAAAGGGGATAAAGGAATCACCTAGATATTAAAGGGCTGAAAATGGTAACATTACGCAGCGTTTATTGAGGAGGCTTCGCTGGGCAAGACTCCTGGTGTTGTTGTTTTGTAATAGGTGATGGCCGGATAGAAATGAGGTTGGCAGGTGATGATGGCTTGTAAAAGACAAGGGTGTGGGAGAAGGGGAGGCAGTATGATTGAGAGATGGTTGGGGGAGGGGGTAGAGTGTAGGTTGAGGGCACACACCTCATGAGAAGAACAGACACTTGATCCACATATCATATTACCGGACCGATAATAAATCTGAAGACAGCAATAAACTCGCAATAGATCTAATATAAAGAACAGAGAGAGTAACGCACATCGGACTTTCATTCTTGGTACTATTACCATTAACTTAATCATCATTATTACCATTTGTCACCATGATTATTACCAACACAGACACAATGACCATCACTATCACCATCATCATTACCATTAACTTCATAATAATTACCATTACCATCATCATTACAACTATCAACATCGGTATTACTAACAACGTCATTATCATTACCACTATTACTATTACCGCAACGGTTATCACTATCATAAATACCACAAACGATATTCAAAGAAATAATTGTTTACCATTACTATTTCCCTCAACACCATCAAAGAGGCAATTCGGAGTACACTATATAAGAAAGATTAAAGAATCTTGTTCTACCACCAGTCTGAAGTAACAGGATACCCGAGGCCGGTCTGCGCCGAGTACATTACACTTACGAAACTATTCTTACGTCTGTTCGCACAGTGACGTGGTGAGTGTGAGTGTTAAGTTTAGTAGGTGGTTGATGGTAATGAAGACGAAGAGGTAGATGATGATGATGATGATGATGATGATGATGATGATGATAATGAGGAGGAGGAGAAGGGCAAGGGAGGGGAGAAGGAAAAAAGATGAGGAAGATGTAGAGGAGGTAGGAGAGGTGGAAGAGGAGGGAGGAGGAGAAAGAGGAAAAGTGAGAGGAAGTGAAAAAGGAGGAGAAATAAGGGAGAGATAACTAAGTGACACACCCACATGTGCCGAGTAATCAATACCTGCTCTTGATGCCCGGACTGAACGGATAAGTACACGTGCGTGGAGACGATTGACGCATGAGCCTTTCGCCATTCTCTCTTTTCCTCTCTTCCTCCTCTTATTCTCGGGCTAGCAGTACTCAAATCAAGATAAATAATAAACAAACAAACACATGATAAAATAAACAAACATACAAATAAGCATTCAAAGACACAAGCAGTAAATCAAAGATCACGACCATCGAATCAACAAAACACACTAACACGCGAATCACACCCAAGTACACGGTGCAATGAGAAAAACCAATCCCATTCCCTGGCCTTCGTTTGCCGCACGTTCGAGTATGGACACCCAAGTAGAACTCATTACAGGGTGCCGTGTCACAATATCCGGCGGGTCACCTGGCCGTGATTATGACTCAGCTCCATTATGGTCATGCAATTAAATGCTAGGCAAGTTAGTGTGCATGGTGGGTAACGGCTCACAAGGTTATCCTCTCCGCCCCTCTCTGCCTCCCCGCCTCCCCGCCTCCCCGCCTCCCCGCCTCCGCCATCCTGTGCCTGCCACTGGCTCACGGCAACAGGTACTCGCGCTCTGCTTGTACGGAAATCAATGGTCATACCCTCAAATTTACTAGTAACGAACTCTTTCCACCGAATTCTTTAAAGCAAAATGAATCTAGGAAAGTCGTGGTCCATACATGCCGCAAACAGCAATGAATCATTGTGGCACAGTGCTTGTACAATCTATCGATACGCGGCAATTCCGAAAGGACGAACTTGTACAGCTTATTGCAAGGACGTGAGATCGGGGAGGAGATACATGCCTAAATAGGCTTATAAACACGGAAGAAGTCGGGGAATTATTCCGAGCGAAAATGTCACCGTTGTGCAACATCTAGACACTAGACACTGCAGGTCCAACTTGGCTAAGTCATTGCAAAACAGAAGTGCAGGGGGTCATGCAGAGCAACTGTAGGAAATGAGTTCAATCATATCATTAGTTCAAGACCACGATGCTCATTACAGGTACTTGAATAATAGATACGCAGTATTAACAATTAAGCAATAAGTGGTAAAACTTGTTTTCAATATGTATATATGCATATATATATATATATATATATATATATATATATATATATATATATATATATATATATATACGTACATGTATACGTATATGTATATATTATGTAGCGTGACATGATATTACTATGTTAAATGAGTACACAAGACTCCCAAAAACATTTTATTGAGTGAAAGTGTAGGACTTCCTGCGCACCGCTAATTGAGGGATCTTCCGCGCAAAGATAATAAACGCATTCGCATTCACATTGATACTAATATTTAGGTTCTCTGGCTCTCTCTCTCTCTCTCTCTCTCTCTCTCTCTCTCTCTCTCTCTCTCTCTCTCTCTCTCTCTCTCTCTCTCTCTCTCTCTATCTATCTATCTATCACTCTCTCACACACACACACACATACACACACACACACACACCATCACACACACACACACACATACACACACACACACACATACACACACACACCATCACACACACACACACACCATCACACACACACACCATCACACACACACACACACCATCACACACACACTCTCTCTCACACACACACACTCTCACACACACACACACACACACACACACACACACACACACACACACACACACACACACACACACACACACACACACACACAAATAAACAAACCAACAAAATCCACACATGATGTAACCATGTAAAAAAATTACGAGCTAAAAACCGCCTCCCAACGAAACGCAAATAACATAATCCCTCCCCTTGTATTACGGCGTCCGGGATGACAGTACGTACACTTCAATGAGCAATTTCGAGGAAGAGAGGGAGCGGGAGGGAGAGGGTGAGGAAAGAGATGGTGGGGAGGTGGGGAGAAGGGGGAGAAGGGGGGGAAGGGGGGGAAGGGGGGAAGGGGAGAAGGGGGGGAAGGGGGGAAGGGGAGAAGGGGGGGAAGGGAGGGAAGAGAGGACGAGCAATAGAAGGGGGATGATCAGGATGAGAGGGAGGGGGATGATGATTAGAAGAGGGATGAGAAAAAAAGGTGGAGATAAGGAAGGGCGAAGAGGATTAAAAAAAAAAAAAAAAAAAAAAAAATGTATATATATATATATATATATATATATATAATTCCTTCGGTGTCATTAATGAAATGCACACACCCCTCTGCCTACAATGCAGTTCCCTCTCCCAAGTGGTTGCAGAATTCCAATAGGTCATTTTAATCGAATGATCTCGGAAACATACTTGTTGCTTGAGTGTTCCCTACGTCACATTGGTTGCTTCGAAGTTGCCACCTGAACGATCCCGAAATAGATTTGCTGCTTGAACTATCCTTACGAAGGAAGTACTACTCAAGAATTGCCTGTCGGACGACCAATCCATGGATGGATGTTTTTCGTTTTTCATTTTTACATTCTTTATAGATTAACTACAATCTAAAGGATCCCCAGTTCACTCTTCCTGTTACAGCCGGTGAATTTCCAAGAAGAAACCATCCCTACGCACTGGAAACTAAACGAATCCAATCTCCCAGCAATCTCCAGCGAGTGGAAAAACATCCCAAATCGCCTTTCTTGCCAGCGCTAATGCCTGGGTTGGCGGAGTGGTCCGCGAGGAGAGCAAGACCATTGCCTTGTAAGGATCACCTGGGGAGGAAAAAAGTTAATTGCGCCGATCCGGGATCCTCAACCGAGTAATAGCCAATACCTATTTACCACGTCAAACCGAGGCGGGTAATTCAATTCGACGGCTTGCCTTGTAAATAGAAACGCAGCGACGCCGACGACACAGCTGTTGGAGATGACGCAACTGCGAATTACGTATTTTTGCCAGGGTGAAAAATGTTTATGAGAAGCGCACGATGAAGAATGTGAGAGTCTCCGTATGAAATATGTCTCCGTGAGGCTCTTTTTGTCTTTTGTGAGGACTCTCATTAATTGATCATACATCACACATAAATGAGATACATAATTATGAAATGCAGCAAAACATGGCGACGGATCCTCATCTAAAATCCGTTTTTTTTTTTTTTATAAAAAAAATAATTATTATTATCTGTATGCAGCACATAAATGGCGGAACCATACATATAGAAATGTCAGAATATGTTAAAAATTTAATTAAATTAATCCATGAACAAAACCAACGACTATTTTGACGCATGACTACATGTTAGCTCAGAGAGCACACAGCCGGCTAATGGGACTGCGGTAAATCATGCAAAAGGAAAACATATACATCGTACCTGACACACTGATTAGGCTCTAGCCTTTTAAAAAAGCCCTCTGCTAAGCCAAGTAAGAACTCATGGCTTGACTTCGGACAGACTTACGCCATGACTTCGAAAATAATCACGGCATGATTTTGGAAAGAATCACGAAATGACTTCGAAAAGAATCAAGGCATGACTTTGAAATGACTCATGGCATGACTTCGAAAAGAATCACGGCATGACTTCGGAAAGAATCAAGACATGACTTCGGAAAGACTCATGGCATGACTCATACCCAGACTTCGAGGAGTCTCATTGTAGTGATTCCCCGAGACATTCCCTTGCCCCAAAGTAAAATCCCGATTGAATCCATGGTAACGTGAACCCTTGTCCTGTGTAGGGGTAGTCTGCCACCAGCTGATAAGGGATCAGCACCCGTGTATGTGCGAGACAGTCGAAGACGTGTAAAATGTATGTTATGTATGTGTATGAGTGCATGTCAGTTTGTATGTGGAAAGAAAGAGTTCCTACACAGGACATTGCCGAGCAGGCGTGGCTAGAGTCAGGCAAACATTCTTATTTCAGTGTTTTATCAAATTAAGTCTTGAAAGATATAAAGTAAAAAGATATGAAAAGAAATGTTCCGATCATCAGTTTATTATTATATATATATATTTCAACACAACCAAAAGGTCTCTCCTCCTCCTATATTTAAAGTCTTTTCCTTGGCCTGGCCATGAATTTGTCTATGGCCGCAACCCTTATAAAACAATAAAAAATCCAATAAAAATCAAATAAAGACAACGAGTGCCAAAAGGGCACAAGTTGTGAGCAGTGCGTTGCCGAGCTTATGGCTCATCTGCAAGAGGCTGTCTGCTCCCGATCCAGGGCCTCGCAGGGGTATTTATGGGCCCCCTTCCAGGAAGGGAGCATGTGGTAGGCCCTCCTTCCAGGGAGGGAGCGAGTAGTAGGCCCTCCAGGGCAACGCCATCTCTTGGCGCCGCTTCCCCCTCGTGGCGACAAAGGAAAACTCGTGCATTGGTCCTGGAGGGATGGCTGGGGCGAAGCACATCACTACATCATAACCAGACTTCGAGGAGACTCATAACTTGACTTCGAGATGTACAGTACGCGATCAATACCCCCTCCGTGACTTCCCTCCATGTCCAACACGCGAACTTCAATCTTATTTAATTACTTGGTTCCATCTTTTTTTTCCTCCTCGTCATTTTCCTTTCTCTCTCATCATCATCATGGCCATCCTTCTGCTTATTGCGAGTTCGCATGAGAGTCTGCGGCCGTGCATGTTTGTCTCGTCCAACCCTAACTCGCCCCCAGTGGCTCTGTTGCCCGTCTGTCTGTCAACTACAAAGAAACGACCATCTCGACTTTCTCTTGAAACAGGAGGGATATTAATGAAACCTAAGCACTCTATTTGTACACATGTTTCTTAACCTCTGTTACCAGTAATTAATCCCTCTGTTATACCCTGGAGGAAAGAGGTACATACATATTCACACATGCTGCTTAGAGTGAGTGAGTGAGTGAGTGAGTGAGAGAGTAAGTGAGACAGTCGGAATGAGAGAGAGAGAGAGAGAGAGAGAGAGAGAGAGAGAGAGAGAGAGAGAGAGAGAGAGAGAGAGAGAGAGAGAGAGAGAGAGAGAGAGAGAGAGAGAGGGGGGGGGGAGAGAGAGAGAGAGGAGAGAGAGGGAGAGAGGACAAGAGGGAGAGCGAGAGAGAGAGAGGGAGAGGAGAGAGAGGAGAGGAGAGAGAGAGAGAGAGAGAGAGAAGGAAAGGGAGAGAGGGAGAGAGAGAGAGAGAGAGAGGGAGAGAGAGGGAGAGAGAGAGAGAGAGAGAGAGAGAGAGAGAGAGAGAGAGAGAGAGAGAGAGAGAGAGAGAGAGAGGGGGGAGGAGAGATGGAGGGAGGGAGGGAGGGAGGGAGGGAGGGAGGGAGGGAGGGAGGGAGGGAGGGAGAGAGAGAGAGAGAGGGGGAGAGCGAGAAAGATAGAGAGAGAGAGAGAGAGAGAGAGAGAGAGAGAGAGAGAGAGAGAGAGAGAGAGAGAGAGAGAGAGAGAGAGAGAGAGAGAGAGAGAGAGAGAGAGAGCGAGCGAGCGAGCGAGCGAGCGAGAGAGAGCGAGCGAGAGAGAGAGAGGGGGAGAGAGAGAGAGAGAGGAAGGGAGTAGTGGAAGGAGAGAGGGAGTAAAAAAGAAACTGATGGAAAAGAGGAGCGAGGGGGAGGGGAGGGGTGGGGGAGGGATAGGGAGAGAGGAATGCGAGAGAGACTATGTATATGTTTTCGTGTCGGATGTGAGTGCTATATAAACACATAACAGACAGACAAACAGACTCACACATATGACATTTTCCTTGCCGGTCTTATCTCTCATCTTTTACTCTCCCTCATCCCTCAGTTACCCACATCTCCTCGCACACCCAACTATCATCCTCCTTTTTTCCCCATCCACTCTTCACCTCTCTTCGTTCTCCAGTCACTTTCCCTCACTCTCAACCGGTCCTTCAAGCCCGACCCGCCCAGCTGTCTCTCTCTCTCTCTCTCTCATCGTTGCTCCACTTCTCCACTCTTTACTTATTATTTCTTTTGAAGTATATTCGCTCTCATTGCACTTTGCACTTTGGTCTTTGTTTGTAAAATGGTATGATATTTTTGATAATTTCTTAGGGTTTTATCGTATCTGATGACTTTGATTTCAAACGATTAAAAAGATAGAAAGATTGTGATTTCCAATGAGCGCAGAGGGAAAATGTGATTTCCTGTTTATGTGCGAAGGCTTCTCAGCAATCAAGTGAATGGAGCATTTCCTCTGTTCTTTAAGATTATTTCTTTGAAAACAGTATAAAAAAAATCATAATTCAACATTACATACAATTTGCATACAAGGGGAAGACTCATAAATGAAGAGAAACAATAAATAAAACCTAGAATCTTTATAGAAAACGGGTATTTAAAAAAGCGATCACCCTTCCAACACTTCATTGCGTCTGGCTGAAGGACACAGGTGACTCGGTGACTCGGAATGACTGACCTGGATTCCGTGACTCGGAGAAGGGGCACGCGATATCCCTTTCGCCAGTTAATTAGTTGTATTTCTTTATTCAATTTAAAAAAACATCTACTCTCAAATAGTAGACGTTGTGAGAAATTAATATTCGTTCTAGAATCAGCCACGTAATACCATTTTCTTTTTTAATTTTCTTTTTTTCTCTTTTCATTTTTATCATTTTAGATTCCTCTAAATAAAATCATGAATATAAATCTAACAGATGCTCTGTTCATCTGCACTGAGTCATCGAGAGAATTCTTCGACAGACAGAATCGACCGCACTTTCAGGGAAATAAATGAATAATCATACAAAAAAATACAAAGCAATAAAAGCTGAAGGTCTTAAAAGGGAGGAAGTTGGAGTTGAAGCAGGCGCAAAAAGCAAGCACTGCGGCTTGCACTGAGACCTTAAGAGCACAGGTTTCCCTTCTTCCGAGGAGTCATGGACCTCGTCACCTAACCATGCATAGAGCACCTGTGGAAATAACATGGGGACATCTTTTACACTCGAGTATTTTTGTTGTTCTCTGCAAATTTGGTAATGCTTAACAAATCTTTCATTCGCATTACAATGCACTTTAATGTTTCCTGTTGTTTACATATACTAGCTGCGATATATTTACTGGAAATCGATTCACACAATCAGTCAATGATAAATTTGTCCAACTTCTCTCCCTGAGAAATCGTTTCAATTGTTCTTAATCTACAACGTTTACAAAATGTAGCCTCTTTACTACACACCGTAATGCCCGAGGGAAGGAAGGCGATTACCACATTTGTATTTCAATAAATTCCTCGTAAACGATACTTTTTTCAAAGTCCTGTCTTAAAGCATACAAAGAAAGATATATTCCTTATCTATCTATTAACAGCCATTAAATATTGACATACAACGCCGAAATATTCAACACCGACGTAGGTCTCACGGCCCCAGCAACATCATATGCAATGGCTCAACTGACCCGAGGAAACAAACCAAAGAACCTCGAGACAGTGCAGTATCTTCCATGCATGCAACGGAGACGCAATCTCCTCATGACCTCATTACAACAAGTGGTCATTACCTTGGGCCGAGCGCCATCCCCTTTACAAAAATCCACCTTTGAATAGTCTTAATAAGAGGCTTGACATCCGCCTTTGCTTCCTTGATCGCGTGTTTAATTACCGCCCTGCACTTTTCCAAAGGGCAAAGGGAAACGCTTTGTGTCAATGTTATCATTATCTTGATAGATGCTGGATATGAAGTATTTTATTGTCAGATGTTTATTAATCAATAAAAGGGCTTTTGGTCATAATCTTGGATTATTCTTTGGGTTTTACAAAGCCTGATCACTGGTCATGGATTACGCTGTTCAGAGATATTGGTATAACCCACCATTCATATTACAATTCGAGCTGAAAAAAATTGGTTTATGTACAACCCAAAAATCTAGTGAGGTGAAAAAGAAAATAACGAAAACTTTACGTACTCGTACTCGTGTATTCAAGCTGATATGAGAATCGTGAGCTATTAAGTTTTTCATCCATTCTATACAACGATATATGCAAACAATTACGAATATCCACACAAATCCGCAAGGCAATTAACTGCACACCCGATTTTCGTTGCGGTTGCAGGTCAGATCCGAAAACTTCTGCTCCCGATTGTAAAAAAAAAAAAAAAAAATCAAACGAGCCCTAAAAAATAAATTCTACCAGAAGAAACATGCTAATGAAGGTAGCGGAATGAGCAATGGTGTGTGTGCGGCAGGAGCGACGCTGGAGGATAATGTATTCAAAGAGGTAATAATAAAAGTGCCCCGTTATGGTCACCGAGATATTATCACCAAAGACTCCACGGTGCCCCGAACACTGCCAAACAAAGATCGTTGATGATCTCTCTCTCTCTTCCGCCTACCGTCTATTAAAACTCTTTTTGCTCCTTTCTTTGTTGCTTTCCCTTTCTTGCTTTACGTGGTTAACTCCCTCCCCCACTCTCTCTTGCTCACTGCATCTCGCCTGCCTCTCTCTCTCTCTCTCACGCTCTTACTCTCTCTTTCTCTTTCTCTCTGCATCTCGCCTGCCTCTCTCTCTCACGCTCTTACTCTCTCTTTCTCTTTCTCTCTGCATCTCGCCTGCCTCTCTCTCTCTCTCACGCTCTTACTCTCTCTTTCTCTTTCTCTCTGCATCTCGCCTGCCTCTCTCTCTCACGCTCTTACTCTCTCTTTCTCTTTCTCTCTGCATCTCGCCTGCCTCTCTCTCTCTCTCTCTCTCACGCTCTTACTCTCTTTCTCTCTACATCTCGCCTGCCTCTCTCTCTCTCTCACGCTCTTACTCTCTCTTTCTCTTTCTCTCTGCATCTCGCCTGCCTCTCTCTCTCTCTCACGCTCTTACTCTCTCTTTCTCTTTCTCTCTGCATCTCGCCTGCCTCTCTCTCTCTCTCACGCTCTTACTCTCTCTTTCTCTTTCTCTCTGCATCTCGCCTGCCTCTCTCTCTCTCTCTCTCACGCTCTTACTCTCTTTCTCTCTACATCTCGCCTGCCTCTCTCTCTCTCACGCTCTCTCTCTCTCTTTCTCTCTCTCTCACGCTCTTACTCTCTCTTTCTCTCTACATCTCGCCTGCCTCTCTCTCTCTCTCTCTCACGCTCTTACTCTCTCTTTCTCTTTCTCTCTATATCTCGCCTGCCTCTCTCTCTCACGCTCTTACTCTCTCTTTCTCTTTCTCTCTACATCTCGCCTGCCTCTCTCTCTCTCTCTCACGCTCTTACTCTCTTTCTCTCTACATCTCGCCTGCCTCTCTCTCTCTCTCTCACGCTCTTACTCTCTCTTTCTCTTTCTCTCTGCATCTCGCCTGCCTCTCTCTCTCTCTCTCACGCTCTTACTCTCTCTTTCTCTTTCTCTCTACATCTCGCCTGCCTCTCTCTCTCTCACGCTCTTACTCTCTCTTTCTCTTTCTCTCTGCATCTCGCCTGTCTCTCTCTCACGCTCTTACTCTCTCTTTCTCTTTCTCTCTGCATCTCGCCTGCCTCTCTCTCTCACGCTCTTACTCTCTCTTTCTCTTTCTCTCTGCATCTCGCCTGCCTCTCTCTCTCTCTCACGCTCTTACTCTCTCTTTCTCTTTCTCTCTGCATCTCGCCTGCCTCTCTCTCTCTCTCTCACGCTCTTACTCTCTCTTTCTCTCTACATCTCGCCTGCCTCTCTCTCTCTCTCTCACGCTCTTACTCTCTCTTTCTCTTTCTCTCTGCATCTCGCCTGCCACTCTCCCTCTTTTTCCCTGCATCTCACCACCTCTCGCTCTCTCTCTCTCTTTCACATCTAGATCACTTGCTTAATTTGTAATAGATTTGTTCATACTCATCTAGTCAGCCACTGAGTTAGTCACTTTCATTACCACCAATTCTTATCGCATCTAATTTTCATATTTTCCATCTTCATCCATCTATATATCACTATCTCTTTTTCAGAATGTTTTAATTGCTTCAGAAACCAAGTATGTACCCTTCGAGAATTTTCCAAATACGTATCCTAACGTTCCCATTTCAATGAATACTCCATCACTCAACTCCTCCTTCCAGACCTTTTCCTCCCTCTACAGCATCCTTCACAACTCGTTCATTAGACAGAATGCAAAAATCCTTAACCTGTTCCCTCATCCCGGAAGTCATCACGTAAAACAAATTATAATAGCGACGAAACTGCACGAGGACGCTTCCTCGCGACTGCGCTGAGATAAGGAAGAGCGGAAAACTCATTACGCCTCGTCGTTGGCAGTGGTTGCTCAGCCCGCCACCTGAACCCGTATGCCGAGAGATCAAAACGACGGCAATCATCGAGATTGAAATCAGATCTTATTTTCTCTCTTTCTTTGCATCGCAACATCAAGGCGCGGGAGGATGCTGCAATAACCCTTGCCGCGCGACCTCAGCTGATCCCACTGACATGTGTGTGGAGATCCGTTAACCTTTCAACCCCTTTGGGAGGAGCCTGGTCCCGCCCCGCCCCGCAGAGTTTCGCCTGCCGTAGCGGTGGAAGGCGCTGACGCCCTCGGAAGCCCCGCCAGCGTCAGTCATCCCGACAGGACCTCTGGCACCGCTATCAGTAGAAGGAAATGGTCGCAGCAACGGGACAGGTAATGGAGGAGGAAATGGTTGTCATCGCGATCGCAAGAGGGCTACCATCAATCGTCTCGCTTTCCTGTCAGAGTCCCTCATGCATCTCATCACTCATGACGCAAAGTGCTTATCATGCATCTGGGCGTCTATCATATATACTCCTTCTACTAATATCACGTTGGGATAATTACACACCACAAATACACGCGCGGTCGATAAGCTGTCGAGACTTTGCTCTATAAAACCGCAACATCCAAAAGCAACTCCTATCGCGGAATCGCAGTTCACTTTTTTAGTCATGAAATGTCGTCGTTGATTTGTATAAATACAATTCCATGGTTTTTCATCCAATTACATTCTGAATTATCATATTTACATTGTAGCTTGAATTTAGCAACGCGCATCAAGGCCATTAGATCATATATGGTTAACTATGACCACATTTATGTTCGGTCGTGAAGCAAATGTCTACATTAAGATCGATCCGCCCATGAACTGGCTTCAGCGCAACCATTTGTTATGGTTTATCATCTTAAAACGCCAAAGGGCTAGTCCCATCCTTCTTGTACACCGCTGCATTTATTTTCCCAATACAGAAACGTCTTTTGTAGGTCCTTATCTCATCAGAGAAGATACAGCTTGGGGTACGAGCGTAGTTTGTTCACAAACTACCCAACGAGCATAAACTGCCGTCTAAAAATAAACCAAAAACCCGAGATGTGTCCGACAAGTCCCTCCACCCTTCCCCAGCCCGCTGAGCCCGCCACCCACCCGGACGAGTCACGGAGCTCCACAAGCACATGTAGACTTCACCCTGAAAGCCCGCGACACACAACCCCTCGACTTCAGGGTCATAAGTCACGAGGAAGAATGTTGCTAAATGCAAACCTCCCCCGCTGCAACGACCTCAACCGAAGGCGGAAATAAAGTTTGAGTGACTGTATGCCGGGCTACAGTTTCTCCCGAAGCTGCCGTACATCGAGGCAACTCGCACACCTCTTGATCGCGATGACTGAAAAAGGTTCGCCAAGCGAACCTCTGCATAAACAAAACCTGTTTTCGTACACGTTACACCGAGACTCACGGGCGGAATGTGGCGGCGTGTTATTGCAACGTCGGGCCGAAGGTGGGTGGGGTGAGGGGATTTTTCTTCTTGTTAAAAATATTCAAAACATTTCTGTATGAATATCAATTATGGACAAAAACACATGCACACACACACACACATATATATAAATATATATGTGTGTGTATGTGTGTGTGTGTGTACATATATGCATGTAAAATATACATGTATGTATATATGTGTATGTATATATATATATATATATATATATATATATATATATATATATATATATATATATATAAACACACACACACACACACACACACACACACACACACACACACACACACACATAATTATATATATATATATATATATATATATATATATATATATATATATATATATATATATTATATATATACAAATATAAATATATACATATACATATATATATATATATATATATATATATATAATATATATATATATATATATATATATATATATATATATATATATAAATATATATAATATATATACATACTATATATATATATATATATATATATATATATATATATATAATATATATATATATATATAATATATATATTAATATATAAATATATACATATAATATATATATATATATATATACAAATATATACATATATATATAATATATAATATATATACATATATATAAATATATATATATATATAATATATATTACATATATATATATATATATATAATATATATACATAAATATATACATATATATATATACATATATATAAATATATATATATATATATATATATATATAATTATATATAATATATAAATATATACATATATATACATATATATACATATAATATATATACATATATATACATGTATATACACATATATATATAATATATATATATATATATATATATATATATATATATATATATATACATATATATATATATATATATATATATATTATATATATATATATATATATATATATATATATATACACATCACATACTAGTATGTAGTATACCGGAACAAATGTATGTAATGTTACATGCATTCACTTTGCTGTTATGGACAAATGTGAACCTAAAGAAAGGTTGACTAGAATACAAATAAGCAGACAGGTCGACGTGCACTGAAGTGGGATGGGGTGTACGCAAGTGTTCTGCCATACTACTTTAATCTCATGAATATAACATTATTATATGCATATTCTCTCGTGAACAGCAATATTGCAATCACCATCCTTCAACATGCCATGACCGAACGAAACATTTTCCCAAAGCAGATCAAAGATAACCAGGCTCATGCTTATTACAGCGAAGAGAAAAAATAATATACAACACAGTCTCTAAGAAACACAAAGCGAGTTCATCGGACGACCAACACGGTCACAGGCGTAACCTCGCAACCTCATGATAAAAGGATATGAAGAGCAAGCGGTGATTATCTTAAGGGAATAATAAGATGCTCTCGGACACTTGCACCTCACGCAATAGGCAGCGCGACACGGAATCAAGTAGGGTAAGCAAGCAAACCAAGCATGAAAACTAAGCAAGTAAACAACTCAAGCAAACACGATGCCTAAGCAAGCAAGAAAGCAAATAAATCAAGTCATGGAAGGAAAGCAAGCAAGAAAACTAAGTCAGAGAGCTTAGCAAACAAGCTAAGCTAAGCATGAGAGGTAAAGCAAGCAAGCCAATCAATCAAACTTAGCCAAGCGAGTGTGCGAGGCAAGTAAGAAAAACAAGTAAATAGGAGGAATATGGACGCTCTCCAGACGTAACTCCGGCGGTCAGCTCGAAGCCACGAGAGCGAGAGTGTCACGGTCCAGTAACGGGTGACCTCCCCGTTACTATAATGATGCAGGGAAACTGACGGACTCTATAGGTGCACCCACTAATCTCTCTTTCTCTATTTCTTTCTCTCTATATCTTTCTTTCTCTTTCTCTCTTTCTATGCGTGAATATGTATGAGCGAGTGGGTGTGCGAGAATACATGTGTGTGTGTGTGTGTGTGTGTGTGTGTGTGTGTGTGTGTGTGTGTGTGTGTGTGTGTGTGTGTGTGTGTGTGTGTGTGTGTGTGTGTGTGTGTGTGTGTGTGTGTGTGTGTGTGTGTGTGTGTGTGTGTGTGTGTGCATGCATGCGAGTGTATGTGTATGTATGTACGATAATTTCACCTCATCCCTTCTACACAATCTTTCCCCCAATTTTGATCCTATACAAGACTCCAGGCTCCTCCAAATACCCGGAACATAATTCGTAATAAACTGGAATTAACCGCGGAGACGTCATATATCATGGCCTACTAAAAGCGCGCTCGGAGATCTGTTCCAGTTAGCAGCTCGGGCCTCGGCGGTCGGATAAATGGAGATTTACAGCTGGCTGACATTATCGCATACTTCAGCCGAGTTCTGCTGGTCACGACGATCGCGTGCAGCTAACGTTTCCCATGTGCACACGATTACGCTTGTATTGGTTGTGCAGGTTTCGTTACAAATGGTGGATTGTGTATGTTTTTATGATTGTGTGGGAGTATGTGTGCGTGCGCATGTGAGTGTCTTCCTGTTCATCTGTCTACGCGTCTTCTAATATCTCTCAGTCTTTCTCTCCTTCGCTGCTACTGTATCCCCTCTCCTTCTCAGTCTCTCTCTCACATTCTCGGCTTTCTTCTGCTGCATCGTTACTCCTCGTTCTCGCCTGTACACTACATCTGGACGCCACTTGTTTAAATCCGAGATAAAAGCTCCCCCATTACCCGCCAGTCACACGATCCGAACGAGCTCCACTCAGCCTTCCATGGTAACTCCAACTTAAAAAAAGGAACGCATATCTCCGGGTTTAGTCGTCGGGAGACACTGCTTCGTTCGTGGCACTCGTTCGAGCTGACTAGAAGGCAGAGAGGAGGAGGAGGAGGAGGAGGAGGAGGAGGAGGAGGAGGAGGAGGAGGAGGAGGAGGAGGAGAAGAAGAAGAAGAAGAAGAAGGAGAAGGAGGAGGAGGAGGGGGAGTTGAGAGGATGGGAGTGATGGGAGAGGATGGGAGAGGAGAGGAGAGGAGAGGAGAGGAGAGGAGAGGAGAGAAGAGAAAGAAAAAGATAAAAAGAAAAAGAAAAAGAGAGAGAGAGAGAGGGGACGCTGAGCGTCTTTGCTCTCCTTCTCTTGTTATTTGTTTTATGGTTCTCACAGTCTCGCTCTCTCTCTGTTCACACGCTGGACATGCCTCGGTACTCCTTAGTGATTGTTGTTTTTTTCTCTATCACTCATTTTCTGTTTCTGTCTCTATTTCTTTCATTCTTATCCTATTTATTTCCCTTCTTTCTTTTATCTTCCGTTCATGAATTTTCCACTTAATTTTCTCTTTCTCTTAGCTCACTTCATCCACCCTACCTCACCCCACCTTCCTTTCTTTTTTCACGTTTTCCATTCTCGCTCCTTTCTTCTCTCTCCCCTTCCCAATACTTTCTACACAATTAATTTCTCATCTACTCTACTTCTATCCCATAAGTAAGGTCATAATTTCCTCTTCCCAGCCTCTCCTTATGTTCTTGGTCAACAGCAACACATAAGAGGGAATCGGCTTCCCGTCAGTAATATTTCAAAATCAGTATCACTCTCTTTCACCTGCGGAGGCATGAATATATATATTCAGGTCGTGTTTCGACTTGATATTCACCGAAGAAACCGGGCATGAACAGGGGGACGGGACTGTTTGTTATGCAAGGGGACGATGAACATTCTATAACATTCATTCGGATACACCCATTCATCGCGGAGAGAAAGTGAACAAACATTCAAAACACCGCATTCCTGCATAGCATTCCCCGTGCTAAGTATTTCGGAGACATTCCCATCTCTCTGATAACGATAAAAACCTAAGTTAGAAAAAAAAACTTCCTCTTCCTTTCTTATTAAGGTAGTCTCCAGTTAAGGGAGACAATCTACAGGGCGTATAATTGGCGGAGTTCTAAGGGAGGCGTCGCCATTTTCATCGCTTAGAATACCAATCAACTCGGGGGGAAAACGGAGAGGTGAAAAAAATAAAAACAAAAGCGAGTTACGGCCGTTGGTAAACAAAGGCAGCTGGTGAAGAGAATGAGAAAGAAAAAAAAGAACGTTTACATTTGCTATGGACTCGCGAGAAGAGGCATTGACGACGTCAAAAAATCATGCGGAGTCCAATAGGTCATTCGAAATGAATGAAACACCGAACGATACTTTCTGGTAGAATCTTAAGAGCGCCTGGCCACGACTACTTCCTTTAGAATTCGCCAGGTGAATTAAATTAACCAATTGCGTTGATACATTTCTTCATTTGGTCTATTGAAACCAGAAAAAAACACGAATTTCTTTCAGTAACAAAAAGCTAAGCTCATGCCGATAACTCATCACATCAAAAAAAACTTTGAGTGAAGAATTTTGAGATAAGAAAACACGTGTTTCTCTCGATGTTGAACCACCTACTGGCAAGCGTCACCTCTGAGCGT
>NW_028234429.1:22172173-22184673 GCF_977035675.1 Penaeus japonicus | reverse complement strand
AGACTTGATAAGCATTATCAGTCCCCTGTGTTGTAGACGGCGAAATTGAGGGAGGCCGTTAAGAGGAGAGAACAAGGCTGGCCATATTTGACTCTCCAGAGGATATGGAAAAAATGCCTTTTCTACCGACCTCCATGTTTATTTATGACGCAAACTTTTCTTTCCGGTCAGCCGAGAGACCATTAATGCATCGTCATGGCAGGTCACTTCCGTCTCTCTCTCTCTCTCTCTCTCTCTCTCTCTCTCTCTCTCTCTCTCTCTCTCTCTAACTATCTATCTTAGCGTTTGGCTGCCAGTCAGTCAGTCTGTCTGTCTCTCTGTCTCTCTCTCTACTTTCGATACAATCAAATATATAGGTCGCGATCTCCTTATCTCCGTCTCCATCTACCACATTCTCCTGTCAATCCGCGTGTCTCGCCTCGGATCTCACCTTCTGCCTTTCCCGCGGCGCAATTATCGTCCTTATCTGCGCTCAGTCGCGGCATTACGAGGCTGAACTCACTCCTTCGCTAAGATGGTCCAGATTGTGGTCTTACTGTAAGATAAGCTCTACACTATATAATAAATGGCCTCACTTCACAATATTAAACAAATCATCTACTCCACACTTTGGAGAAATTGGTCTCGCTCCACTAATAAATTAATGGCTTCATTCCACACTATAAATAAATGATCTCAGTCCACACTACAAAATAAATGCTTCCCACTATAAAGTAAAGGCCTCCCTCCAAGCTATAACACATCTCAATCCACAATCGAAGTAGCCGGCCTCACTCCACACTGTAAAATAAATGGGACCACTTCACACTATACAGGAAGTGGTCTCACTCAAAGCTATGGAGTAAGTTGTTCCACTACTCCCCATAAAATGAATGATCTCACTCCAAACTCTAAATCAAATGTCCTAATTCCATACAATAGAGGACTGAGAAAATAGTTTCACTCCACACTTAAAAAGAAATGGCCTCAGTCTGGACACTATAAAGTAAGTGGCCGCATTCCACTTCATACAAGGGAGTATGGCACAAGGAGCAAGGTCGGAGGACGGGGATGGGTGCAGGGACAAAATAGGTGTGTCAACTTATCGTGAAAGTGGGTGTGGCACTCTGCTATAAAGAAAACGCTAGTGCCAACCAAACTGATTCGAAGTGAAGAACCCAGATGAGAGGCAACCTCCCCCTACCCCCTTCACTTTCTACCTTCTCCTCTTCCTTCTACATTCTTGTTCTTGTTCCCCTTGTCGTCCTCCTCCCCCTCTTCCTCTTCTTTTCTTTTTCTTCTGTTTCTCCCTCACCTCCTCTTCCCTTGTCCCAATTCCTTTTTCCCCCTGCCCCCTCCCCCTCCTCTTCCCCTGCCCCCTCCTCTTCCCCTGCCCCCTCCTCCTCGTATTCCCTTCCTCCTCCTCCCCTTCACCTTCCTACTCCTCAACCCCCTCCCCAATCATGCCGGGCCACCCACGATCCCTGATAAGCCAGGGAGCGCGGGAGGATGCCACAGCGTGCGCCAGAAAGTCCTGCTCCTTTAAGGGCGCGTCTCCTGATCTGTGTCGCACACCCGCACACCCCGAAGGACGCGCAAAGCAAAAAAGGAAATATCCAAAAGACGAAACGACTGGAGAATGTGAAAACTCCACATAAATGTTGAAAGTAGCATGAGCATGACATACGGTAGTATAGATCTTTCTACACAAATATCACCTCTGGCATGACATCACAACACAAAAAATCGCACACACGAAGTACAAAAGATGCAAGCCGTCGCCCGCATCACCGTGGCCGCCAGCTGGACGTCTAATGTGACGCCACGGGTCAATTTATTCATAAAACCTAAACCAGCCGTCCACGCAGAGCCAATGTATCACAATCGCTTAAAGAAGGGTTCGCTAGAACGTTAGTCAATTTCGTATGTTACTTGGTATTTAACGTAATTACTGGTATTAAAACAAAACTAGCATGCACGCGCGAGGGTACACACACACACACACACACACACACACACACACACACACACACACACACACAAGAACCGCCCCCACCCCCCTCAAAGTCAAAAAGTCACGCACACAGACACACACACACACCGAGATACACACTCGCCGACACAACCTTGAGCGACGGAACCCGAAGGCTCACCAGACAAAGGAACAATAGAGCATAAAGATCCTTACTGACAGCAGCTACAAAAATGTTCTAGTGCACCTTATAGGCCGTCTGGAGATGTCTCAGAGAATTATGAAGACGGAGGAGCCTTTTGAGTCGTGCTTCTCGAAGACTCTTGGTTCCGAGACTTTGAGAAGAATAACGGCTGCTGATTGCGGTGGAAAAACGGGGCTTCGGCCGCATTTGCATATAGCTTTTTGATGAAAAATGATAATAACAATTAGCGGTAAATGGAGAATAGGTTCTTTCCGAATGGCTCGTTTAAGGTTTCCAACAATAGTCAGAAATAAAATACCTATACAATACCCGTCAAAATACAATAGAAGGAAAATATACATACAGACATAAATGCAAGTCATGAATAATCAGAATATGTAATAAAACAATTTAAAATTGTATGAAAGAAGTCGCATTCAAGTGTACATGCACGGGTGTGTGCAAGTCTCGCCATTGCCACGTCTTTCACCGGCAATTGGCAGTGAAAGTGACAGGTCCGAAAAACGATTTGATTGTGTGAATTATATCTTTATTATCACAATTCCAACAGAGCAACTTGCGCCATAAAGTATATCTTGCACTATAAATAACAAAAAGAGAAAAGAACGACTGAATAAAAGAAAAAAAAGTTTTCTTTAAAGGCATAACGTCCCCTCACATGATCTCAATAAAAGAAAAAAATCTTTTTACCCCCCCACAAAAAAAAATATATATATATATATAATATATATATATATATATATATATATATATATATATATATATATATATATACATATTCTCAGTGATGAGCTCCATACCCAACTTTGTTCCTCTTCTTTTCTTTCCTTTCCTTTTTTTTTCTTTCTTTTTATATATAAAACTGGTCTTGCGTATCAGCCGCATAAATTAATGCAGGACAAAGAAACGTAAACATCCGCTCCAGGCTTTCTAAGGTGGTGGAAGGTTACGGAGGTCACAGGTGGTTTCTCATCAGAGCCTGCTATACATGAGTGTGTTTGTCTGATGAAGAAAGAGGGAGGGAAGGGGTCAGGAGTGGCGGTTGGGGTCAGGAGTGGGGGAGCGAGTCAGGAGGAGTAAAGGAGGGAGTAATGGTAAGAGAGGGAGTGATGATGAGTAAGAGTGTGGGTGTAGAGGAGTAAGAGTGGGGGCGTAGAGGAGTCAGAGTGGGGGCGTAGAGGAGTCAGAGTGGGGGCGTAGAGGAGTCAGAGTGGGGGCGTAGAGGAGTCAGAGTGGGGGCGTAGAGGAGTAAGAGTGGGGGCGTAGAGGAGTCAGAGTGGGGGCGTAGAGGAGTCAGAGTGGGGGCGTAGAGGAGTCAGAGTGGGGGCGTAGAGGAGTCAGAGTGGGGGCGTAGAGGAGTCAGAGTGGGGGCGTAGAGGAGTCAGAGTGGGGGCGTAGAGGAGTCAGAGTGTGGGCGTAGAGGAGTCAGAGTGGGGGCGTAGAGGAGTCAGAGTGGGGGCGTAGAGGAGTCAGAGTGGGGGCGTAGAGGAGTCAGAGTGGGGGCGTAGAGGAGTCAGAGTGGGGGCGTAGAGGAGTCAGAGTGGGGGCGTAGAGGAGTCAGAGTGGGGCGTAGAGGAGTCAGAGTGGGGGCGTAGAGGAGTCAGAGTGGGGGCGTAGAGGAGTCAGAGTGGGGGCGTAGAGGAGTCAGAGTGGGGGCGTAGAGGAGTAAGAGTGGGGGCGTAGAGGAGTCAGAGTGGGGGCGTAGAGGAGTCAGAGTGGGGGCGTAGACGCCTGACAGCGGGGGCGTGGAGGAGTAAGGGTGGGGGCGTAGAGGAGTAAGAGTGGGGGCGTAGAGGAGTAAGAGTGGGGGCGTAGAGGAGTCAGAGTGGGGGCGTAGAGGAGTCAGAGTGGGGGCGTAGAGGAGTCAGAGTGGGGGCGTAGAGGAGTCAGAGTGGGGGCGTAGAGGAGTCAGAGTGGGGGCGTAGAGGAGTCAGAGTGGGGGCGTAGAGGAGTCAGAGTGGGGGCGTAGAGGAGTCAGAGTGGGGGCGTAGAGGAGTCAGAGTGGGGGCGTAGAGGAGTCAGAGTGGGGGCGTAGAGGAGTCAGAGTGGGGGCGTAGAGGAGTCAGAGTGGGGGCGTAGAGGAGTCAGAGTGGGGGCGTAGAGGAGTCAGAGTGGGGGCGTAGAGGAGTCAGAGTGGGGGCGTAGAGGAGTCAGAGTGGGGGCGTAGAGGAGTCAGAGTGGGGGCGTAGAGGAGTCAGAGTGGGGGCGTAGAGGAGTCAGAGTGGGGGCGTAGAGGAGTCAGAGTGGGGGCGTAGGGGAGTAGGAGTGGTGGCGTAGAAGGTAGGCGTAGAAGAGGGAGGAGAGGTAGTGAGAAGTTGGAGTGGAAAAGAGCAGGGGAGTGAGAGGGAGTAGGATAATGAGAGAGTGTGGGAAGGTGGCAGAGATGGGGGTGCTATAATAACATGACAAAAAATAAAATCCTGAGTAATAATATTAATCATGTCAAAGCCGACGATAAATCGTTGACTATCCGTTCGTGACAGCGCCTTGTGTACAGCGAGGGGTCTATCCCAACTCACGTCTGTAATATGTACACACCAACTCACTTTCCCTCTTTTCTTAAGGTTCAACATAACTGCTTGAAAGGGGAAAAAACGTGTGGAAGGTGATGCAATCTAGTACGTGGTTAGGAAGGAACATTCTCAAACCGATCGTAAACGCCACGTAAATTTCTAAATCTTTTGAATTCACCTAAAACTAGTAATATTGCTCCCCATAAAGCCTTCAGGCGATGACCAGCTCTTGGGTAAATTATATTCATTTTACATAATGTGAATATGAGCATTTGTTGTAATATTATTTATCCCTCAAGTATGAAGAACACTTAACACAAAGACACATTCCCTTACACAAGAATATATATATATATATATATATATATATATATATATATATATATATATATATATATATATATATATACATACATACATACATACATACATACATACATACATACATACATATATACATACATACATACATACATACACACACACACACACAAACAAAACAAAAACACACACGTTATCTTCAAACAATGCCCCTTCTGTGAAAGATCCAAGAGACACTCGGAGCATGGAAAAAGGGATAGGAAGCAAGAGTACAGGACAGGAGCTGGCTGTCCTCCCGCCGACCTGGTTTCCTATACCGGTGGAAAGGGTAAACGGCTCGGACCCCCCTCCCCCTCCCTCCCTCCCTTCCTCCCTCCATCCCCCTATTCCTCCCCTCTGCGTACTCGGATCTGAGGGCCTCGCTCTAGGGATGCTGATTATGCTAATACAGTTGATAATACAGAGCTCAGTTCAACTTCTGTAGGAGGTTATGTAATAGAAGGAGGTCACTGGTACACATTCGGAGAGCTGCGTCTAGAATGATGGATATTGTGTTACGTTAGCAACAACTACTGCGAAAAAGAGATGATAATACTACTACTGCTGGCACGATCATTCAGGTAATAATAGAACTGAGTGACGGTGTTGATGATAACTGTGATGAATGTAATAAGAAAATGATGATTGTGATGAATGTAACGGTAAGAAACAATAATGAAAATGATAAGGATGATATAATAAAAGCATACACCTTCCGACGAGCACACTGCACGGCCAAGTTCTACAAAGGCCCTGAAGATCTCTGAGGATCCCCGAGAGTAAAGAGTCTCCAGGATCATCCCTCTCACCTTCTTCAGAGAAATGAGCCGCCCAAGTACCTCTCTCTCTGACCTTCAAGGGTGGCGTGTCACGGAACGTAAACAAGGCGAGATAACGGAGAGAGATGCAGTGCCAGGACAAGATGGGACAGTTCCGGGAGGCTGTCGACGTCAAGTGGGGAGCAGTGGGAGAAAAGGATGTGGAACGATCACGGTATATGACCATGGCATGACCGTGGTTAGAGCGCGGTGCGATCATGGTGCGACCAAGGTACGGACTACTTCCTCCACCCTCTCCCTCTCCAAAGTGCAGTACGACCACGTTCCTCCATTCTCCTTCCACATCTCCCAACTCTTAATACTGAATATACGATTGGAAGCCTTGCCTCCCCTGTGACATCCAGAACATCATCACCATCACCACCATAACTATTACCCTCACCAACACCATCATCATCATTACTTCTAGAGAATCCGAAGAAGGAAGAACTCGGCGCAACAGGAAACATAAATCTTAAGACGTCATGTGCGGTTGTAGCAGGAGAGGCCTGCTCCTTCACTCTCGCATTCCCTTGCCCGCATTGTTGTAACCGAATGGCCTCGACAATACAATGAATATCAAAATAAACAAGCAAATAGAATTTGTGAAATGAAAGAAGGCAAAAATACGTGACAAGTGAGTCGGATCGAGAACGTTTTTTCGATATTCTTTTGCGTGGTTTTCTCATGTGACTATATCTATCGTGTCATTGTACTCATGTCAAACATGTTTTTTTCGTGTTACATAATGAAATAAAAAGTCTTTAAATTGCCACCCGCAACTTGGTCCACTGGTCTTGCACATGTTATAAAAATCAGAAAGTGTGGGAAGGGGAAGGGGGGGTGAAGGGAAGGGGAGAAGAGGGATGGGTGGTATGGAGGTAGGAAGGGAAGGGAAGGGAAGGGAAGGGAAGGGAAGGGAAGGGGATATGGCGGGAAGAGAGGTGGTAGGAAAGAGAGGAAAGGGGCGGGTCTTGTCAGATGCGTTTGTTTTGAATAGTTGGGGCGTGAGTACGCCGGGACTTGTCGTTGAATTGGAACATGATTACAAATAAGATCATTGGTATCATATAGGAAACACATAAAAAACAAAATATACAAAAGGAAACTCATGAAAGAGAGAAAGAACGAGTGAGAGAGAGAGAGAGAGAGAGAGAGAGAGAGAGAGAGAGAGAGAGAGAGAGAGAGAGAGAGAGAGAGAGAGAGAGAGAGAGAGAGAGAGAGAGAGAGAGAGAGAGAGAGAGAGAGGGAGAGAGAGAAAAAGAGAGAGAGAGAGAGAGAGAGAGAGAGAGGGGGGGGGGAGAGAAAGTAGAGAGAGATGTGGGGGGCAGAGAATGATAGATACAGAAAGAGAGGGCAGAGGGAAAGGGTGAGGAGGAGGAGTGAGAGTGAAAGAGAAAGGGAGAAGAAGAGTCGGAGTATGCGAGAGGGGGAGAGAAAGAAATCACATTACCAGCCTTTCCTTAGACAGACAAGAGATCTTGGCGAGACCCCAGACGCCCCAGGTGCGTTTGCTCTCCACAATACCTGAAACAACAAATAGATTTAAGAGTGTGTACGTGCCTCTTATAACAACAAAGTCAGCTATTTAACATGTTTGTATACAAAGAAACAGATCAATTTATTATATATCAGACCTGTTCAATTTATGCTATTTTCAAATAGAGTAATACAGACATTGTATATTTATAGAAAAGATTCTGGCGCTCTCTTTCTTAGGATTTCCTTTTCCATATAGCATCCATCATAACGAATATGATACAATATGCTTAACAAATACCAAGCCACAAATAACGTTGATGAAAAAAAAGAAATATGGTTGAAGGAAAGTGTGAAATCAAAAATGAAAAGAAACCAGTATGACGGACGTGACATTTCGGAAAGGGTGAGTGAATGGAGAAAGCGACCACATATAATCAAATCTAGGGGTGTTTGAGGTGAGAATTAACATGTACTTGTGATATACAGACCAAGAGAACAGATAGAGAGATTACAGCGGGCGGGGCGCTCTTCGAGAGGGCGTGGCAGTCATCGAGTATGGTTTGGACGCAACTTGTTCATGTGGACTTCAAACCGTTATGCTGCGGATGTTATTCATAAGAGACTGTTTAACTGATGATATTTTTTTAAAGGATATAATAGGAGATATTTCTTCCTTCTTAGACGCAAAGCAATCAGAGATGAAGACCGTTTATGAGACTCTTCTTTTTTTGTTCTTTTGCGTAAGAAAAGCCGACAGTATGAAAGGGAGCGAGAGACGGCTTTTCCGACTGTGGCGACGAGGGAGCTTTGACAACGGGACCTCGCGTGTGAGTTCACGGTGCAGAAATGATGGTCCAAAAGGAATTACTGTGGGCGTAGAATGCGTCACGGTAGCAAGGCAGCAGCGTAAGGTGTCCCCAGGCGTGCGAGGATGTGTGACGAAGGTCCTAGTCAACCATTAGATAATAAGAATAAATAGAAACTGGCGTCTGTAAAGAAACTGTTGAATCTAAGACAATAAAAAAGACAGAATAATATCGTAGAAAGAAAAGGTAAAGGACCGAGAGGATAATTGTGTAGCGGAAGAAAGAAAGAAAAGGTTTGAGGTGGAAGATGAATACAAAATAAAGATAGATATATGTGAAACTGATGAGAGAAGCCACAGGTGTTCAACGAACTCGAAATAAAACACAAAAAAAAAGAAGAAAATAATGTCCTAGAAACAAAGGATGAAAGAAAGGAGATCGAAAATAGAATCCAATATCGTAGATCAGAATGCCACAAGGAGGCGTTTAGGGCCAAGACATTGCCAAGGGCGGGCATGAGACGAAAAGGCGGGCACAAGGAAGCGTGAGAAGGAGCGACCGTGGCCTGTTTCGGTGTGAGAAAGGTCAGATGCCAAACCTTTTACATACTTTTTTTCTATCTTCTTCCGAACTTCGAAATTAACATATCATCAACGCTTAGTAAACGTTACCATATTTCCCAAACCAAATTTGTAATGAGCGTTGCAAATCTTTTTTTTTCTAGCTGTAGTGGAACGAGGAAATGAGTGTTAAAAGGGTAGTTCTGCATAACAGCCAATGAGGCGATAAAACACGAGTTGTGAGAATGATCTTGAATTTTCTTCGTTGCAGATGCATCGGTGTTTGACTGCATTTCCGGTTGGCGTTTAACTGCTTTAAAATTATTTTTTTCATTAATCTATGGTAAGTTTAACATTACTGGGACGTCAAACTTTACCCGGAACTAGGATTTTATCAAAACTATACTACTTTGATATGTAAATATGCAATCAAATCACATAATCACAATCATCTTCCGAGGTTGTCCTTCGGTCATCCTTATGGACACTGATTTGTATCCCACTAAAAAAATATACATGTAGTCATAAATTTACATACATTACTTGTGAATTAAATGCTGAATCACAAGTTACTAGACAAATATTATTTTCAAATATCACACTACCACTTCCCTTTATCATTACTGTTGTCTCCAGTCGCATATATTAGCAGGTTTTATTATTCTAAAGCCAGCAACAAGTGCCTATTTGTTACTCGAACTCTTCTTCCTCCTTTTTTTTCCTGCATTCTCCTATTTTTCTCCATTTCCTTATTTCATCCCACTCTCTTTATTTACTTATTATTCCGCAACCATTAATATAAACAGGAAAGGCAACAATAACATCATTGCCATTAATGTAATTATCATGATGAAAATTGACTGAATGATGAATTAATCATACAATAAATCAATCAACCAATTACGGGATTAATGAACCAACGAGATAATGGTCAGATTCATCAACTGGACAAACAGCTGGATGACTAGACGGACGGACATTTGGACACCCAGGTCGAAAACAAGTCATTATTCAGACCTTGAACATGAAACCCTACAGGACGTCGAAACTGCAGCCTCAATTTCTCAAACTCACTTTGTGTGTAGTGGCTTTTCTCCCAGCAATTTCTATCAGTATGCCTCTGCCATTCCACATTATAATCATCCTACAATGTATGAATGCCCTCCACGCGGCCTCCCCCCACCCCCACCCCACCCCCACCTACCTTCCGACAGGTGCGGGTAACTCGGTAGAGAACTCCGGGACAGCCAGGGATCGGCGGACCTGCCCAGGTCACTTATTGGGAAGAGGGAAATTATGGCTCTTGCATAATTTATGTCGTGAGCGAGATCGTGTCCAGATGGCGGGTGGGAACGGATGGCAGAAGAGGGGAAAAGTAGGAGGGGGAAGGAGGGAGGGAGAGAGGGAAGGAGGGAGGGAGAGGGGGAAGGAGGGAGGGAGAGGGGGAAGGAGGGAGGGAGAGGGGGAAGGAGGGAGGGAGAGGGGGAAGGAGGGAGGGAGAGGGGGAAGGAGGGAGGGAGAGAGGGAAGGAGGGAGGGAGGGAGGGAGAGAGGGAAGGAGGGAGGAAGAGGGGGAAGGAGGGAGGAAGAGGGGGAACGAGGGAAGGAGGGAGGGGAAGGGGAGAGCGAGAGGGAAAGGGAGAGAGAGATTAGAAAGAAAGAAAAAAAAATGGAAGAAAAAATAACCGGACTGCTTCGCTTTACACAATAAAGTTATCACAGTTCAGGATAAAAACATAGGACACTGAAATGTTGCTCTCCCGGTCTGCCGTGATCTGTGGCCTTTGTCCCAGAAGGTCATCAGTCAAGCTTGCCTTTCCTCCTCCGATCCCTATCCTTCCTTACACCTTTACCTCATTTCTCTCTACTCTTACACTTTCCCTCACCTTATTTCTCTCTACTCTTACACTTTCCCTCACCTTATTTCTCTCTACTCTTACACTTTCCCTCACCTTATTTCTCTCTACTCTTACACTTTCCCTCACCTTATTTCTCTCTACTCTTACACTTTCCCTCACCTTATTTCTCTCTACTTACACTTTCCACCTATTCTCTCTACTCTTACACTTTCCTTATTTCTCTCTACTCTTACACTTTCCCTCACCTTATTTCTCTCTACTCTTGCACTTTCCCTCACCTTATTTCTCTCTACTCTTACACTTTCCCTCACCTTATTTCTCTCTACTCTTACACTTTCCCTCACCTCTTTCCACACCCTCTTCTTTCACCTTTACTCACACTTTACCCTCCTCCTCCCTTCTCTTCTCATCTTTCCTCCCAACCTCGATTTCAACATGTTCTTTCCTTACCACCTCATTCTCTCAATCTCTCATAATCTTCAAGTTCTCCCACTCGTGCTCGTCACTTTTAAACCACTTTCCAACTCCTTGTCCTGCTTCCTCTTCCCCCTCCCCTCCCCTCAGCCCTCCGCTCCCACCCCCTCATATTTCCACTCACCCTCATTCCGCCCACGTCGCGAGCCTAGTGTTTATTTCCTTCTCTCTAAATCTCGCATACTTTCTTATCACGTTTGCTGATTTTGAGAGGGCGTGTGTGTGTGTGTGTGTGTGTGTGTGTGTGTGTGTGTGTGTGTGTGTGTGTGTGTGTGTGTGTGTGTGTGTGTGTGTGTGTGTGTGTGTGTGTGTGTGTGTGTGTGTGTGTGTGTGTGTGTGTGTGTGTGTGTGTGTGTGTGTGTGTCTGTATATGTGTGTGTATGTGTGTGTATGTGTGTATGTGTGTGAGTGAGTGACTGACTGACTGAGTGTGAGTGACTGAGTGAGTGTGTGTAAGTGTGAGTGAATGAGTGAGTGTGTGTAAGTGTGAGTGAATGAGTGAGTATGAGTGAGTGTGTGTAAATGTGAGTGAGTGTGAGTGACTGTGTGTAAGTGTGAGTGAGTGAGTGAGTGGGTGTGAGTGAGTGTATGTAAGTGTGAGTGAGTGACTGACTGACTGATTGAGTGAGTGAGTGAGTGAGTGAGTGTGAGTGAATGAGTGAGTGAGTGTGTGTGTGTGTGTGTGTGTGTGTGTGTGTGTGTATGTGAGTGAGTGTGGGTGTGAGTAGGTGAGTATGTGTGTGGGTGTGAGTAGGTGAGTATGTATGTGTGAATGAGTGAGTATGAGTGAGTGTGTGTAAATGTGAGTGAGTGTGAGTGACTGTGTGTAAGTGTGAGTGAGTGGGTGTGAGTGAGTGTGTGTAAGTGTGAGTGAGTGACTGATTGAGTGAGTGAGTGAGTGAGTGAGTGAGTGAGTGAGTGAGTGAGTGTGAGTGAGTGAGTGTGAGTGAATGAGTGAGTGAGTGTGTGTGTGTGTGTGTGTGTGTGTGTGTGTGTGTGTGTGTGTGTGTGTGTGTGTGTGTGTGTGTGTGTGTGTGTGTGAGTGAGTGAGTGTGGGTGTGAGTGAGTGAGTGTGAGTGTGGGTGAGTGAGTGTGGGTGTGAGTGAGTGAGTGTGAGTGTGGGTGAGTGAGAGTGTGTGAATGAGTGAGTGTGAGTGTGTGAGTGAGTGAGGGAGTGAGGGAGTGAGTGTGTGTGAGAGTGAGTGAGTGTGAGTGTGAGTGTGAGTGTGTGTGTGTGTGTGTGTGTGTGTGGGTGAGAGAGTGAGTAGGTGAGTATGTATGTGTGCGTGTACGTGTTTGAATGAGTGTAACTGTGAGAGCTTCTTTAAAAATAGATATGTCACCAACTTGGTAAACCTGAAAGAAAAACCTACGAAAGCGCAACTAATCGACCGTCACGTAACGCCACATCGCGCGCGTTTCCGAAGCGCTGCGACCACGTGACCAAAACACACTACCGAAAGAAAAAAAACG
>NW_028234429.1:22154673-22159673 GCF_977035675.1 Penaeus japonicus | reverse complement strand
CTGTTTATTTCCGCATCCCAGAATCCCGCAATACTGTCGTTCTCTTCTCCTTTATTCCTCCCCTTGTCTTCCTCTTTATCATTTATCATTTGCAAGAGTCCTAACTATTCTCTCTATCTTTTTTTCTTTAATATTAGCTTTCCGTAATCTATCTTCACTTTTCTCTGCTTAGTTTCGATTTACTTTTAATTAAATCCTTGATACGTTTTTCGTTTCTTTAATGAAAATGATCGTCGTTTTAAGCAGCTTTATATTTCCATTTTAATAACTTTTTCTACAATTTCTATTCTAATTATGTTTCCCCATTCTCGGTACATATTTGTATTCCCACATAAATTCGTTTTTTATGCAATATTTATTCTAATCACGTTATCAACATCTTGCTAGTTCCCATTCCCACCTTTTTTTCTCTTTTCTCTTCCACTGCTTCATTCCAAGAACTTTCACTCTTGCCTTTACCTCTCATGTATCTTCATCTTTCTCTCTCTAAAGGTTGCCTCTCGCATCCCCTACATTTCCTCTTCCTTATTACTTTTTTCCCAAACTTCGTTCTTCCTCCTATCGTCATCGTCACTTTCTCTTCCTAGTTCTTCCACTCATGTTCTGTGCCCCCTTGCCTTTTCCGACCCCCACCCCCCACCTGCCTCGCCCCTTACGCCCACCCTCTATCACATTCTAGAAGACCTCCGCCCATGTGAAGTCGTGGTAGGTTGCTCTCCCCCCTTCCCCCCTCCCACCTAATCCCTCTCACCCTTCTCTACTTTTAACTATGCTATTAATCACAGTAACTTATTCTCTGTCCCCGTCGTAATTTTTAAAATCATCTCTCCCCTTCCGTCACTCGTGTATTATTTTCGTCTCATCTTTCTTTCCCTTTTCTCGTGTTCTTTAAATCTTCACACCCTTCTCTATCTCTTTCTCCCTCCTAGCTCCTTTCTCACCTACCTCTTTTCCTCTAATTGTACATCTCTCCTCTCCTTCCCTCAACTACTTCTTCCACCCCCTCTTTCTACCTCCCTTCCCTCATCCATCTTCTCCCTCCTTCACGCCTTCTTCATTCAATCACCTCCTCCCTTACGCTTTCTTCCCTCAACCACCTCCTCCCTCCTCCCTCACGCCTTCTTCCCTCACCCACCTCACCTCCTCCTTTCCCTCATCCATCTCCTCCCTTCTTCCCTCACCACCTCACCTCCTCCTTTCCCTCATCCATCTCCTCCCTTCTTCCCTCACCACCTCACCTCCTCCTTTCCCTCATCCATCTCCTCCCTTCTTCCCTCACCACCTCACCTCCTCCTTTCCCTCATCCATCTCCTCCCTTCTTCCCTCACCCACCTCACCTCCTCCTTTCCCTCATCCATCTCCTCTATCCTCCCTCACGCCTTCTTCCTTCACCCACCTTTTCTCTCCTCCCTTGCACCGTCTTCCCTCTTTCTACCTCCTTCCCTCCTCCACTTCCTCCTTTCCCATTTCACCCACCATCCTTTTCCTTAGGATCCCCGGAAACCCTCCCACAACCACACACTCTACCAAGGGTTCTTATGAGTCACAGTATAACTAAAGAGATGAAAAAAAGGCGAAAAGGAAGGACACACGCGCCGCCGACACTTTTTTTTCATTTACGTCGAGAAGAATGACAAATAATCAGGATCCCGACGCCCTCGCCCCAAGGGACCCGCCCGGGGCATAGCGCCATAAAAGAAGGTTAGCGATGATTGACCAGATATGGAAGGCGGCGGGTTTTTTTTTCATGTTCCTTTTTTATTCCTCATTCGTGATTTACTTGATTCTTGTTTTGTTATCATGAATGTGGTTATTGCTGTCGTTGTTAACATTTTCTTCTTTCTTTGTTTCCTGCGTTGACTTTCCTCCTTTTATAGGTTTTGGGAGTTTTTTCTTGTTCTTCTATTTCTCATTCCTTTTCTATTATCTTAGCTTTGCATATCATTGTCATTGTTAACATTTTGTGCTTTTGCAGTCTTGCCCTTTTCCGTGTACTGTTATTATTCCCCTATCATTTATTTCATTTTCGTCTTTCCAATCTGCTTCTCGGTGGCACACACTTACATCGTCTTTGTTATATATCAAATTTTGTTTACGCTCTACTCTAGTTTACTCTAGTCTACCTGACCTCACCCAATCACAAGGCTGTTATTTGACTTTTTACAGGAACCATTTAACACACCGCTGCATTCTGCTACGCCGTTTACACAAAGGACCTTTGTACCACGCGCCCGAAGAAAAAAAAAATCCTTCCAAGGTGCAGCAGGCACGAACCTGAGACGGTCTGGCGTATGTCAACTTCGGCTGGTGTATGCTTTTGGGTCATGGTTGAAGGCACACGTGAAGCTGCGGCCCTTGTATCTTTGTTTATATATATAACGCGCGCGCGCGCGCCCGTGTGCGTATGCATGTGTATGTGTATGTGTATGTGTATGTGTATGTGTATGTGTGTGTGTGTGTGTGTGTGAATGAGTGTGAGTGTGTGTGTGAATGAGTGAGTGTGTGAATGAGTGAGTGTGAGTGTGAGTGTGAGTGTGTGTGTGTGTGTGTGTGTGTGTGTGTGTGTGTGTGTGTGTGTGTGTGTGTGTGTGTGTGTGTGTGTGTGTGTGTGTTTGTGTTTATGTTCGTATTTATTTTTTTGTTGTGTACGTATCTGCATATACATATGTTTATGTATACATATGTGATTTGCGTTACGCGTGCTTCTGCATTTTGGAGTATGCATACGCAGAATAACAATCTGGTCGCACAGGAGGGGCGTGGCAGGACCAATAGTCGAGACAAACGAGTGAGTCACATTGGGCGACTCCCATCACTCGGGAACAACCACTCCCCTTTCCAGGTAAGGACAGGGACTGATTGAAACGACTAAAAGGAATCGCCATATAAGGTGACCATGAACATTTGTACTCAAATGTCCGTTTTCACTATCGTTTAGGAAGTGTAAACTTCATATTCTTGGGTTTAGATCTTGTGCAATGTGTTCCTTAACACAGACAGCCAAACCACCCATGGTGAAGTGCCAAACTATTTCGCAAGAGACCTTTTACCTCACTCACTGTTTATGCATTCGTTCTGTATGCTAATACGTTATCATTAACATCAAGAATTGTTCTTGCATATATCTTAAAAACCAACGTCGGCCCCATACCCACCCACTAAACGCGACAAACCTTAACGCCGCCCGATCACGTGGCACGTTCTTATGGGCGGGCACCTGGGACTCTGTGGTTTCCCCGCCCTCAACCCTCACCCCGTCCCAAGCCTGGGCGTCCTATGGGTCACTTTCCCTCTCAGCACCGCCCCATGTCGCCCACAAGGGTTCATCAGGTGACGTTTTAGCCTATCAACCTACCCGCCTGCCGCGGGTCTATTTCAAGTTTACAGCCAATTTACCGCAGTCAAACTGAATCAATCAAATTCAATTATAACTTTAAACAAATGATGAACACATTCAAGAAATCTGGCGTCTACAAACCATGTTCAATGAAAGAATTTTCCCGTCACCAAATAAAATGATAATCATCTATGGGGACAGGTTCCCTTTGTGATGACCCTGCGGTCAGTACAGGTGTTTGGGTTGGGGACAGAGGAGCGGTGAATGAGGACTTCATTTCCCTTTTCAAAATCCTTTGGCTTTTGTAATATAATAACATCAATAATGGAACTGACGAAATATATTGACATTTTTTTCCACTCACAATAACAACGCAATTGACAATCAATGCCAGATTTTCCTTCTCCAGATTTTCCTTAATCTCTTCAAATCTTCCTTCTTTACTTTGCTCTTTGCCTCCCGCCCCTTTTTCCCCAATACTTTTTTTTCGTTTGAAATTATCGTACCCTCTGCTGCTCTTTTTTTCCTTTTTTCGTCTTCTCTATATCTCCTTCTTTCTTCCAAAGTCGGCTAAGTCACTAGACAGATACAAGACCACGTGCTGACAGAAATGGTAAATACACACACGAGTCCTATTCCTCAAGTGTCTTTCCAACAGCAATAAAAACTCACATGAAGATAAGTACCCCTTTTTACACTTGTGGGCGCAACGTAATTTTACATACGTCCATCTGCTAAATCGTTGGTGTTGCTGTGTGAAATATGAAGGTCAGTGCCAGAGGGAACTCCTTTTGTAGGACCGCTTTAGTAGCTCGTGAAAAGGTGCAGCCTGCCCGGGTTCTTGCAAATTTTACCAGCGGCTGAAAGAAACCTCCGGAGAACTTTTTTTCTTTTTAAACAACTAATCCGATACGCCAGACCAATATCTTTATGATCTTGATACACAAAGCAGGGGTCATCATTTACTTTTAGAGCATGAAATACCGTGACCGAGTACAAGTAGCGTAACTATGTGCATCAATAATAAAATCACGTAGTTATCTTGTAACTGTACCCGCTTGTAACCCATAGCCATTTTATGGTGTTACCCTATGTTTTTATGCTGATCCTCCGCCTGCTCCTAAAACGAGGGCAGTGGCATTCAGGTTAAAATAAACTTTGTTGGGCTTGCGTGCATGTGTCCATCGCTAAGCGGGAAAATTGTTAACCTCTCGAAAAAAAAAGCTCGTACCATGATTGTCTAAGCAGAGCTGGTGGTTATATTTACATTACTGACCAACACCCACGCCGTGACACAAGGCCACGGTGCAGCGGCACTGATGGTGAGTGAAGGCATACCCCCCTCCCCCACAACCCCTTGCCTCCGACTTCTGTAACTGCTGCAGATCCTTCTTCTGTTCTTGCCTAATGGCATACACACACGTCCTCGTCTGCCTGTTCTCCTTTACTTAATAGAATAATTGTCTTTTTGTCTATTTTTTGCACAAGTGCTTTTATTTGTACCAGCCCTTGCGTAGAAATACATACGTCTAAAAACTTTATTCTATGTATATAAATAAATAAATAAATAAATAAATAAATAAATAAATAAATACATATATATATATACATATATATATATATATATATTTATATATATAATATATATATATATATATATATA
>NW_028234429.1:22143451-22147073 GCF_977035675.1 Penaeus japonicus | reverse complement strand
ATGATGATGAGGCAGTTTTTTATTTTTTTGATTGCAACTTATGAGTGTCTCTTATCCCTTAGCGCTAATTAAATCTTATCAAAAAAAAAAAAATAAAAAAAACAAAAAAAGAATAAAAGAGTTGTCCGTCCCCGGAAAAAGTGAACGATCGTATAGGTAGAAATGCATAATCATATCAGTAAATTGCGGCATCATGTCCTGTACGCTAATACATACCGCATAGTAATAGCAGCTTATATGCGTCACATAGAAGTACACCGTCCATCGCTGTCTAAATGCGATAGAGGAATATAAATCGCACACCACGTCTGCAAATGTCAAGCTAATCAACGGTGTACATCACCAAGTGTCTAAAACACGCCGGGGTGACGTACGTATCCCAACGTCTGTTTGTCTCTCGACCCGAAGTAAGTATGCCGTTCACTGTCGGGTATCTGAACGTCCTCTCACCGTCGGGTATCTGAACGTCCTCTCACCGTCGGGTATCTGAACGTCCTCTCACCGTCGGGTATCTGAACGTCCTCTCACCGTCGGGTATCTGGACGTCCTCTCACCGTCGGGTATCTGAACGTCCTCTCACCGTCGGGTATCTGAACGTCCTCTCACCGTCGGGTATCTGAACGTCCTCTCACCGTTTTTTTATTTTTTTTTATTTTTTTTTTTTTTTTTTTTTTTTTCGGGTATCTGAACGTCCTCTCACCGTCGGGTATCTGAACGTCCTCTCACCGTCGGGTATCTGAACGTCCTCTCACCGTCGGGTATCTGAACGTCCTCTCACCGTCGGGTATCTGAACGTCCTCTCACCGTCGGGTATCTGAACGTCCTCTCACCGTCGGGTATCTGGACGTCCTCTCACCGTCGGGTATCTGGACGTCCTCTCACCGTCGGGTATCTGGACGTCCTCTCACCGTCGGGTATCTTATCTGGACGTCCTCTTTGAGCGCTGCTGTTCAGTCCTGACTTGCAGATAGAAGCCACTTAAGTGCAGCCCGAGAGAGTCCACTTGCATTCGATCCACGCAACACCGAAGACAGATTTGAGGAAGCGAAGATAATTGGATTTTGTCCGCAGTACTGTAATGGTTGCATTCACATCGCGTACGGTTCTGAGGCCGTTTGTTTCTTCCTTGTGCGTTTCTTCTATTGCGAATGTTTTTATCATCATTGCTATTGTTATCCGTATTATTATTATTATTATTATCATTATCATTATTATTGTTACTATTATTGTTATCATCATCATCATTATCATTGTAATGATCATTATTATTATCATTGTCATTACTGATATACTTCTTATTGTTATTATTATTGTAATTACTGATATATTATCATTGTCATTACTGATATACTTCTTATTGTTATTATTATCATTATCATTATTATTAATATTATCATTATTATTGTTATTATTATTATTATTATTATTGTTATTATTATTATTATTATTATTATTATCATTATTATTATTATTGTTATTATTATTATCATAGTCATCATTATCATAGTTTGAATCATCATTATTATTATAATTATTTTCATTACTGTTTTTTATCATTATCAACATTGTTATCAATATTATCATTGTCAACATTACTATCATTATCAGCATCATTATTATTATTATCATTATTATTATTATTATTATTGTTATTATTATTATTATCAGTCATTATTACCATCATATTTATTATTATTGCCTTCATCATTATCATTATCATTATTATAATCAATATTATCATTATTATTACTATTATTACTATGCAGTGGCTATAAATGAATATCACTATTCAAGGGAAGTCACCATCGAATTCAGTACTATGCCGAAGAAACCAAGAGAAGATGAAGCAGAATAATTTCACAGACAAATTCGCGACCCTGTTCCACCAGATCTCCATGGCACCCTAGCAGTCTCGACCTCCGCTGGTGTTATTATTGCCAACACAGGTTACTTCCCACCCTCCCTCTCCCCCTCCCACCACAAAAAAGAGAGAGAGAGAGAGAGAGCCCCATTATCAACCCTTGAAAATTGCATGTTGATTACTTCTGGCGCAAAGAGAACGCGAAGTACCCACAGAACGTGCATAAAAAGCCCCCTCCGAGAGACTCCGTTCGTGGTGGTGTCGGTGAACAGCCCCCTGTATTAACTCTGATGGGGTCGGGCGATGGCGGAGCGCTCCTTGGCATTCGTAGTGATTGTATAACCAGGTGCATTCGAGAAGTAGAAAGATTGTACTGTGTGTGAGGAGACTTTGGAAGGTATATGGTTGGTAGAGTAGAGTTCGTGTATTTGTCTTCGTGATATATGAAACTGAACTCCTCTTTATATGTCTGTTCAGTCATTAATTATTATATAATCATGAAATGTCTATTATATTATCAATAATAGCATCTATAACCCTCCCCCAAGAGTATATCACTAGAGTAACATGGATGGCAATGTTTTGTGGCAAATTGCAACCTGTTATATTTATGTCAGCACTGACACGTCTACAACCGGACTGAAATTATATCCAATTAACCACAAATTATATACCAAGTGGCAGGACTACCACCTTCGCTCAACAGCCTCTTGCGCGCCCTGCCGAGCCTGGCGGTGTACCATCACCAAGTGCTAATCATGTATTCGCCGGTACACCCTCTCACATGTCCGCTTTCCTTGACCTCAGATAGATCTCTCGTGGTTAATCAATTCCAGATACTGTTAGATCGCCAGATGTTTTCGCCGATTTAGGGAGAGGGACGACGAAATCCTGATATATACGTGGCCCAAAATAGACCCACAGGCGCTCACCTGAATGTCAACACGGCGACTAACCCAAGTCATGGAGCCCTTATTATACAGCCTCTGTTTAGGCCCCAACTCATGTCCTCTGCGACCATAAGGAGGACAGCCATTCCTCTCTCCCTGCTGCATTATCGTCCTTCTGCTTGGCTCTCATCTGCACGTGACGCATGAGATGAATCTGGTCATGTTACATCACGCCGTGCCCTTGGTGTGGCCTCTATAAGGAAACGAGTTGTGAATCTGGAAGACTTTGGGGAATGTGGAAGTTGCAGTGTGAGAATATTGCAAATAGTAGATGAATTTGGATTGATATTGATATCACTGCTATTATCATTATCTCTATTGTTATCATTATTATTATTACCATCATTGTTTTTTTATTATTACTAACATGACTTTCATAATTCTTGTTATCATTATTTTTATCATCATTATCATTATTATCCTCCTCCTCATCATCATCATCATCATTATTATTATTAATATTATTATTATTTCTATTATCATTATCATTATTATCAATAATAACAATATCATTTTTGTTATTATCATTATTATCACTATCATTATCATTGTTATTACTATCTTTATTACTATTGGCATTATCATTATTGTTGTTGTTGTTGTTGATACTATCACTATCAATGTCGATATTGTAATTTTATTCTCACAAACCAAAAGCCTTTCATCTATCTGTCTATCAGTCTTACTCTCTTTATATCTTTCTATATACCTTCCTATCTCACAATCGCTACCTATCTATTCATCTTCCTATCTGTCCATCCACCTATCGACGATTATCCAATAAGAAAGAAAAAAAAACGAAGAAGAAATA
>NW_028234429.1:22115951-22120951 GCF_977035675.1 Penaeus japonicus | reverse complement strand
TGGTAGCAGTAGGACCTATGGTGCTCTTCATACGAGAAACACGTGTGTTACAATTCCTTGCCTTATGCCGTGGCCTTTGTAAAAGGAGGAAAAACTTCGTGATATAACCTGTGCGGGGTAACTGTGTCTGGGACTGTTGCTGTCTGTGTCGAGTTTTGGAATGAGAGCTTAGTGAGGGAAGAAAAATAGTGCAAGTGAGGCGAAAAATTGTTTAGTGTGCTGCCACGGGATCCCCAAAGTACAACGACATCATCGTGGTCCCCTTGTGAGTCTGACCGTTGTAAAGAATGTTGATGGTGCAGACTTCACATGTGTAGTGGGGGATAATAGAAGCTCTGTGAACTCAAAGGAAAGCAATATCGATGCAATTAATTATTCACGCCCAACCCATCGACCAAACTGATTGGCGAGGGGCGTGACATACCATGCACTCCACCATCTTTATCGATTGTCACTAAAAATGCATGGTGACCTTTTGGTGCTGCCTTAGAGGAGGGCGAGGGTGGTTGTGAGACCTGCACGCCACACGCGACAGTTGTCAAACTACCAGCATTTCAGGGTGAATTGTACACGAGCTCAGTGACTAACAACTTGTTTACGCTATTTATAACGTGTCAAAAAGTGAGAATAGTAGTACAACCAAGTGAATGTGAAGTAGCTCAGTATCACAAGTAGCGTATGGGAACATCTGCACATTTACAAAGCAAAATGTGTGATGATGTAAACATAGGCGAGAGATCGTGTTTAGGTCGTGCATTTGTGTGCTTGTGTGTGCCAGCGCGTGTGGGCTGGTGAGGTGACACTGCAGCTGAGTGAGATGGTGCAGGTCCTAGTATCAGCATGAAGGAGAAGTGTGAGGGAGAGAGGGCGACCCAAGCAGGGGAGACCATGGCGCTGTCCAGGGCTGCTGCTGCCCCTGGTGCCGGAGCGCCTTCCCGCGACCCCGATAACGTGAACGGCAACTCTGCCAGGGACTTCCAGCTTCAGGTGAGTTACGCAAGGAACGTGTCATGTTCACCATGTGACGTCGATTCTTCACATTTTCAGCCTTCTTCTAAGAGCCATGGCTGCATTCTATCGTCTGGGGTGTGGGAGGCGAGGGAGAACCTATTGTTTACGGGTTTGTGCACTGGTCATGTGACACTGCCATGGTGTGACACAGTGCAACCATCAGCACGGGTTTGGGGGCAGATCTGTGCAATGCGCACACATCCATTCCTTGAAAACTCTTCCATTTATAGATACTCGTTAATGTAAAAATGCTGATTTACAAATAATAGATGAATTGATTTTGTATTTTTTATGACCTGTCCTCGCTTTATTGTTGCTCTTCGTATTTATCTGATCCCATCTTTTTTTCATTTTTTATTCCTCCTCCATTGACCATTCTTGGCTTTCAATAGACTTTCGGTTAATTTGGTGAGGATTTATATTTCTTAGAAGGCGGGTTTGTTGCATGCCCAACCCTCAGGTCTCGCGCATTACAAGCGACACTGGTTTGGCAGCGAGCTTTTATATTCTATCTTGCGACAATTGATATCGACGTAAAAATTGCCCGCACACGTAGCTGTCTCGTCTCGTGCGACGTCTCGCCACGTATGCCATGAGTCAGTGAGTGTGTGACCGAAAATGACACACTTGTTATTGACTACCACAGGCACCAGGGAAATATCGGTGTTTGATTTGATCGAGTTGCAAGTCTGGCTTCTCAAATGTATAGGTATTTTTATTTTCTTACGTATATATATATATATATATATATATATATATATATATATATATATATATAATCTGTGTGTATGTGTATGCGTATGTAAATGTTTATGTATATGTATATCTATATGTATATCTATATGTATACATACACACACACATATACACACATATACACACACACACACACACACACACACACACACACACACACACACACACACACACACACACACACACACATATATATATATATATATTATAAATATCACTCATTCACTCTCACAATCTCGATCGACATTCTCTTGTATAGCTCCACATCTCGTTCTTTTCTGTCCTTTTCTCCTTTCGTATTTCATTTCCCTTTTCCACAAACACGGAGAAGGTGTCAAATGTCATGACAGCCAGGTATGCACAGGAGATCATGTACCTGCTCTTGATCCCCCGTCCAACCTTGAGCCGTTCTGCTTTTGTTTTGTTCAAGAAATGTCGCAAGCATATTCACTTTTTTTCCACGTACACATGCGCAATTGCGCACGCACACACACGAACGCGCGCACGCAAGCACACACGCACGTATGCACGCACGCACACACACACACACACACACACACACACACACACACACACACACACACACACACACACACACACACACACACACACGCACACACACACACACACACACACGCACACACACACACACACACACACACACACACACACACGCACACGCACACGCACACGCACACGCACACGCACACGCACACGCACACGCACACGCACACACATACACGCACACACACACACACACACACACACACGCACACACACACACACGCACACACACACACACACGCACACACGCACACACACGCACACGCACACACACACACGCACACACACACACACACACACACACACACACACACACACACACACACACACACACACACACACACACACACACACACACACACACACACACACACACGTGTGCTCTGGAACTCGCGTGCATATGTACTTAGTTGCTTGAGTACTCGGCAGCTTATTTAAATAAGCTCTGCTTCGCCCCGTTGAAGAGAAATAACATGATTGGCATTAATGCATGTGCTCACATAATGCCTTTGTGAGGTAATTTGATGTGAGGTGTCATGAGGGCAGGTCTTGGCACGTTGAAAGACACGCACTGTCTTAGCTGTGTCACCGTAGCACAGACAGACGATCGCTTGTTGCAAAAGCGATAAAAATAGATCACTGCATTATCTTCCGCGTAGGAAACAAAGGGTCATTACTCCTTGTGTCAGCAGAACACCAGCAATGTGCACCTTGTGGGCCCTTAGTCATTGCCAAGGTGCATAGCGCAGATATCGATCCAAATGGTTTCGAACACATATACACACAAACACACACACACACACACACACACACACACACACACACACACACACACACACACACACACACACACACACACACACACACACCAAACAGTTACGTGTATATGAAATGAAATACAGCACAGACATAGTAATTCAGGAACTTAATAACCATGATATTTTGATTCCTGCTAAACTCCACATCAGACTAAATCCGAAATGGAGTTGCGTTGAGCTATCGGTGGAGGAGGTAATGTGTGGGGCGTGGCGGGGGAGGGGGGGGTAAGGGTAAGGGCGTGGGTGGCAGGCAGGTGGTTGGCACGCGGGATAATTCGCTTCCCTCGGGTTATGATACGTCATTTGCTTCTTTTTTATGTAGCGTACGAGGAGAGTTGTTGATTCACGATTTATTTTTTTTCCCTATACATAAATGGTACTTATATTGAAGCTGATTAAAGGTGTTATAGAGGAATTAAATTGATTTCAGGTCGTATTTTTGGATTGTTGTCAACAACTGTCTCGTCTGTTTGATTTATGGCTTCACCTTCACGATCATCTACTGCATACGAAACCTATTGATGATGCATGATACGTAACCCTATTCGATGACTGACTACCACCGGTGTGTAGATACCCAGCTATTCAGTTTGCTTAGAATAGATCACCGAATCCACAGGGAACTACATTAAATGACCCCCTACTCCGCCCTCCATGACAATGCGTGGATACTAGAAGCAGGTATATATGCACTAATGTTATATAATTGAACCTTCAGTATAACCCACTTCCTGGCAGTCACTTCAAGGATGACATGGGACGTACCGCACCCGCATCGTAACCACTGCGTCGATTTCATCTCAACCATTGCAACACACTGCATTGACTTTCCACCAGCCGAATCACAACTCCCATTGGCCACCGTCTGCTGCCGATGCCGTAGCAACAGGCAGTTCTGGTTTTCTCAAGAGTGCGATCTATTGTTTCACTGTGACCGCATGACCCCGGATGATACTGAGAGGCGCAGTCAGTTGTACTCGCGAAGTGCGAAGTGCTCTGTGCGTAGGGGGATTTCGGTCGTCGCTATGGTTGCTGCTGGCAGTGGGCGTAGCTTTTTGTGGGACCGCAAGATCAGTGTTACTGGGTCTTTTGTATGTTCGGGATGTATACTGGCTGGTTTTGAGTGTAAGGGAGATTTTAGGGATCAGGATTATTGTTGAGTCTCTCTCTCCCTATATCTCTCCCTCTCTCTCTCCCTCTCTCTCTCCCTCTCTCTCTCCCTCTCTCTCTCCCTCTCTCTCTCCCTCTCTCTCTCTCTCTCTCTCTCTCTCTCTCCTCCCTCTCTCTCTCTCCTCTCTCTCTCCCTCTCTCTCTCTCCTCTCTCTCCCCTCCCTCTCTCTCTCTCTCTCTCTCTCTCTCTCTCTCTCTCTCTCTCCTCTTTCTCTCCCTCTCTCTCTCTCCTCTTTCTCTCCCTCTCTCTCCTCTTTCTCTCCCTCTCTCTCCGTCTCTCTCTCTCTCTCCGTCTCTCTTCGTCTCTCTCTTCCCCTCTCTCCCTCTCTCCCTCTCCTCTCTCCTCTTCTCTCTCTCCTCTCTCTCTCCTCTCTTCTCTTCTCTCTCTCTCTCTCTCTCTCTCCTCTCTCTCTCCTCTCTCTCTCTTCTCTCTCTCTCTCTCTCTCTCTCTCTCTCTCTCTCTCTCCCTCTCTCTCTCTCTCTCTCTCTCTCTCTCTCTCTCTCTCTCTCTTCCTCTCTCCTCCCTCCCCCTCTCTCTCCCCCCCTTTCTCTCTCTCTCTCTCTCTCTCTCTCTTTTCTCCTTTCTCTCTCTCTCTCTCTCCTCTCTCTCTCTCTCTCTCCTCCCTCTCTCTCTCTCTCTTCTCTCTCTCTCCTCTCTCTCTCTCTCTCTCTCTCTCTCTC
>NW_028234429.1:22093451-22110951 GCF_977035675.1 Penaeus japonicus | reverse complement strand
TTCGGCACCCACATTTTTTGATGTTCGCAAAACTTCTTGTGCACGCTATTGCCCCTGGAAATGTGTTTGATCCAGAAAATTATATTACAAACAACATTGTGGGCGTGAAATTTGATTATAACGGTTCACAACTTAACGTTCCCTATTGTTGCCATCATCTAAACTCGTCGGCCATTTGGCAGCGAAACATGAGTCCACCGAGTGAGACTTCTGGCGGGAATTTAGTAAAGATTTAGCTGGAATGCGCGGCGTTTGATCTACCTGTGTGTGTATGTATGGCTTTGGCGAGAAAATTAGATGAATTATAGAAAAAATATAGGCTTTTTTGTAGAAAATCCCAGGTTGGGTAATATTCTCCAAACCTTGAATGTTGGATCGAGAGGCAGGCAGGCGTCCGTGGGCCCCTGGCCCACGAGGCCGCGGAAACTTTTGTGAACAAGACGTTTAGAAGAAAGCGAGGTTTGGAGGGAGGGAAAGGGAACATATAGGGGAATTGGGAAGGGAGGAAAAGGAAGGGGAAGGGGGGATGGGAAGGGAGAGGTGCTCTGACCACGGGATTTACACTGACACCTAGACATGTCAGGGGAGCAGCTGACGCGCACACTGGTTGTAAGACATAACCTCGCCTGATACCAATCGGTTGCTAAAGCTCACAGGAGATTTGGAGGGCCTGGTGTTATTTTTTTCTGTTCTTACCAGCGCTAAGGTCGCTAAGGAAAGGATTGTCTCTGGGCCTTCTTTTTACATTCTTTAGATCTTGAGATTGACGCGAACTCTGTTTTCTTTCCCGCCATTTCAGGGTTGCCAATTCGCCTTTCGTTGAACTTGGATATATTTGATTACCTATAATTGATATAATTTTTTTTTCACTGCGAGGGGGGAAACTTCAATTGGTTGGATTCAAATTGACTTCTGTGTTGCCCTTGTCACTCTATCATGAATCATGTCAACCTTTTACACCCCTCCTTTCCTTTTCCCTTTCCTCCTCCCTCCTCCCTCCTCCCTCCTCCCTCCTCCCCGTTCCCCCTCCGATCGGGGCTCTCAAGCTGCGACCTTTGTAGATTGCTTTTGTTCGCACCTGAGCTACTGTGTGAAAGGTTGTTCGTGCAACTGCCCCCTCTGCCATTCATCGCCGCCACACACATTTTTGCTGCACTTGCTGGAACTCATTCTCTTAATTTTCTAGCGTCTGCTTAGGATGAAGAGGAATTTAACTTTTGCACCTTTACAGCAGTACAAGGTTACAGAAACAGGTATCGTGGCGCTTCATGGAAAAGGCAGCACCTGGCGAGAAGGCGGCGACGGCAAGCGAAAGAGGAGGCTGACGGTAAGACATGGACGTGGCAGACGTTTATTGGTGCCATAACTCATGAGATTGCCTTGTAGGGCGCTGCGTGTCTCATCTCAGGCCTCGGCCCTTGTCGTCGCTTCAGCTCTGGGGGGCTTTTATTCACGGCGTCGCGCTAACAACGAATGTAGCGCTTGGTTATAGATGCAGCAAGTATATCTTTATTTGCGATCGAAAAGTGTATAACGACGCTGTGACTCATGTTTGTGAGTGTCGGTATTCGGTATATTTGCGCTAAAGTGTCTGAAGTGGCGCTTCGCCTAGGCTTAAAATTTCTGGAGAAAAGCGATTGTATGAGATTGGGTTGGTCTGCGCCTCTCCCGCATTCCTCTTGCTTTCTCCCTACTCCTTCTCCCTCCTCTTCCTCTCCCTTCCCTTCCCTTCCCTTCCCTTCCCTTCCCTTCCCTTCCCTTCCCTCTTCCCCTTCCCCTGCCCCACTGCCGTCCCGGAAATCTGTGGGTCAAAGTACACTATCCAGGTGGAGCCGCAGGCCATTGATGTCACCTGTGACCTGTCCCCTGCCAGGTCCTTCCTTCCCTTCCACTATTCGCTTTACCAGTCTACGTTCGAATGCGAGCAAGAAAGGTGGACTGATAGATTACCGCTGCTGCGTAATAATTGTGTACATGAAACATTCTTGCATCTATCTATCTTTCTGTCTATCTATGGGTCACAACTATTGATATACATATATATTCATCAGACACACCTATATAGATAATTAGATATATGATAATACCTGTTAACTTGTTTAAATATGAAATATAATATGGCAGCTGTATATGGTAGTGCTGTGTAAAGAGCCGACACATGTTGATAACGGTAGCGAGGACAACAAAAACCCGGATCCAGCTCTTTGGTGCGAAATGAATACGTCAATACGTGTTGGAGCACGTGGTACTTGAGAGTTTTTGTGCTCTCTGCGTGAGTAAGCTGATGTGTGACCTGTAGCATGTTACTATTGTGCGTTTATTGGGCGGGGACTTTAACCCGTTGTGCATAAATTATCGTTCGTTTGTTTGTAAAAGGTAACAACGTTGTATATACTTCCTCTGGAGCTGTTGTCTAATTAACATACTTGTACACCGAATTGTATTTCTTGTACATCAAATTGAACTTTTACACCGTATTGTACTTTTTGTACATCAGATTGAACTTCTACACCGAATTGTACTTCTTGTACATCAAATTGAACTTCTACACCGATCTGTACTTCTTGTACACCATTTTGTACCTGTACACCAAATAGTACATGTAAGGTTACGTGACAGAGGAACCCAAAAGAGGTCACCCGTGAAGCGGGAGACTTCGGGCTTAGGGGCCAAGGAAAGATGTGGGCCCCGTTCGTTCCTCAAAAAGGGGTAGGGGAGCCAGGCAGAAGGCTTAGAACCCCCACGACCTCACAAGCAAACTAATCCCCGGAAGTGTAGGTCTACCAGGAGCGTGACTAGTATGGAGACGACACAGAAATAAATCATAAAATATACATAAAACCTGTACTAATAAAAGTGCAGAAGGCACCAAAGTAAAACCAAACTGAAAACATAAAATTACTAAGTGCCAGAAAGGCTGAAAATCACTAAAACTGGGCCAGAAGGGCTTAAACTTATTGTAAAAGTGCCAAAAGGGCCTGCAAAAATGAAAGTAAAACTAATAGCTAGGCTAAAACACGAAGGAGGAATGAATAAAAGTAGTAGGAGTAAAAACGGAAGTAAGACAGAGACGTAAAAGACGAGGTAAAAGGGTAAGAGTCAAAGTAAATAAAAAAAGGTAAAAGTGAAAGCGGCACAAAGGTTCAACATAAAATGTAAACATATAAAATAACACGTCCAGCATGAATACACCTAGGCAAGTAAAAGGGGCAGTACAACCTTGTTTCAGTATCTCCTGGCGTAAATCCAAAACGTAAATCCATAGGTCAGGCAAACACAGTCAGAATATCCACTTCCTTTTATTGTGTCAAAACATGGGGGTTACATGACCTCAGGCGGACGGAGTCGTAGCTGTTAAAAATACGTAAAATAATAAATAATAAACTTTTAAATAAAATTACATAATCATAAAATGGGGTTGCTATTAATAAAAGTAAAAAGACAGGTGCAACCGTGTTTAAAATCCTATTAATTAACAATAAAAATACGTAAAAACTAAGCTACTGCGATTCAATGAGTAAAATCGTAAAAGTAATATGCTAATTTTGTAGTAAAATCAATATAAAATAAAATAAATAAATAATAAGAAATCATTCAAAACAAATGTTAAATAATTTGTAACAGAATAAAACAAAAAGGTAAAAAGGATAAAAGAAATCGCAGCAGATCCGGATGTTGTGTTATCCGCACACCATGTGAATCATTTTCAGATAACGTGGATAATCAAAGATTTACAGTAGAACTTTATTTACAACAATATAAAAAGGTAAAATATACAAAATACAAATAAAAGATGGCCAGAGTAAAACAAAAGTACATAAAAATGTAAAAATAAGGAGACTGGCGCGGGGAAGTGGTCCACTGTGCTTGACTCCCCCATGGATTACTGCGGGATGCTGGGCAGGATAGGGATAGGAGGGAGGCAGGATAGGCTAAGGAGCAAGGTAGAAGGTAGAACTAGAAGGAGGAAAGAAGAGAAGAGTGAGAAATTAGCAAGAACGCAGACGGGAGTGTAAGAGCGAAAGAAAGAGGGAAAGGGCGAATAAGAGGGGATACGAGAAGACGAGGAAGACGAGGGAAAGGAATGGGGGGGGGGGGATAGGAGATGGGCCAGCCATGGTGGGGGGGGGGAGGTTGAAAACCTCACATACATCCTTCGGTAGCATATCTGTACTCCTCAGATTTGCAAACCGTCCATCATCGTTCTGCATACCAGGAATCCCAGCGCGTCGAACTCTACATCATCTACATCGTAAACCGCGAAACCAAACAGTGTCGCGAGAACAGCCGTAAATCTCACGAGTCAAAACCGCGCACATCTCGACTCCTGTAGCGTACATCTTATTCTGGCATGCCGCGCCATCAGTAATTGTCATATCGTACATCAAAGGTTGTCACGCCGATCATTATTAATTGCCAAGCTATACGTCACTGGATGTCGTCTCGTATAGTCTTTAGCTGTCGCACTCTCTACTTCAAGGTCTACATGAGAGCATTTCAAGATGACATATCGTACACCTCAAACGTGATAATGACTTGTGTTGTGCCTAGGCGACGTGCTGATGTGAAAATATTACGTCGTGATCTGTCGTATTTAGGACTTCATTCGGATGGCTTGACTTGAGGCTTATAGGTACAGGGTCATAAATCTGATTTCCCAAATCTCTCTGCTGGGGTGTGAGGCAGTCTCGAGTCTTTGTGGCCAAGGATTATGATACCAAATGGTCTTTTCAGTATATGCATTTATTTGCCACGGGACAACATAATTATGTAGTGATGAATTTAAATTCATGTTGTTCTATTCCCATTTTTTTACCTTAGTGACTTGGTTTAAATATGATGACATAATTATAAATTCAAGGTATTGGAAGGAACCTTTTTTCTCTCCTGAAGACTAGAGCAAATTTTGATTATTTATATACCAGGTAGTCAATAGAAACTCCTAGAAACAGAAAAATCATCGGTTAAGTCGATTGCTCTATGTGAATAATAATAAAAAAGATCACTCCTAACAGTTTTCCCTCTTCTTGGTTCTCGCACCGTGCTGTGTCGATGTCACGTTTATTACATCAACAATTAAACCTTTAAATGGCCCAGAACACACACAAAACCCCAGAAAGGGCATGGTCACTTTGGTCAGAACAGGTTATGCCCCACAACTTGACACGGGGTTACAGGTGCCGCAGTGCCACCAACACTCCTTACAGCGTCGCTTTACAATATTCCCTCATTATACCTGCTGTCGAAAGAGGAGGAGAAGGTCCCTCTGGGTGCAAATGAGATCATTAAGATAAGAGGAGACTGTGTAAGGTAATGCCTGGCTTTGTTAGTGTGTGTCGATGGATGTTCGTCGATGGATCACCAAATCCAAGTGGTATATGGGCGTTTGTCGCTGTGGGGGGTAGGGGAGGGGGAAGATATTGGAGAGAGATGGATGGCATGTGGGTGAGGCAGTTCAGCAGAGAGGGCGAGATGGATGGGTGAGGCAGGACACCCACCAGCCATCCCAGCATCAGGCGGTGGAGGGAGTTCAGGAACGATTTTTACATTATTCAGCCCACACCACCGCCCATCTACCCAACCGGCGCCACACATAGCTCCCTCAGCTCATTATACTTTTAGGGCTTTTTGAGTTTATTCTGGGTGGGCGCACTTTGAGATATAGTTGCATGTACCGCCACAAGCTGCTTGTAGATACAGTGTATGCGCGTGTAAACATATTGATGCATTTTCTTCATTTCTATTTTTCTTCCTCATCTTAGATTACTGTTACTCGAAATCTAGCTCTTCATCCATCTGTTTATTGTTCCATCCTCCCTACCTCCCACATTCTGTTCCCCTCGCGATGACAGCCCAGTGAGCAGAGAGTCCTTACGAAGTACTGATTGTGATGGATGATGTGACAGATATGGCAAGATGCTGCGTCCCCCTCTCTCTCCATCTCCGGCCATAGCCTTCATTGTTAATGTGTATGCGTCTTTTGCACCGCATGGCTCTGTTTTAGGTAGTGGGGACGCATGCATGTCGTCCACTTTCACCTTATTTTTGCTATTTTTTTTGTCTGGAGGTGTACGCTAATTTAATCACAGAATCCCTTTATGTGTATATATATATGGCGAAATGAAAGTATGTTTCGTTTATAGAGATTTGGAAATGGATACGTCCTCGATGCAGTGGGTGTGGGAGAAGTAGAGGTTAGATAATTTGCAAGTGTTCGCTGCGGTGGAACGAGTTACCTTCGCTACTACCCTGCTTACCTTTATGGCACCTGAGCACTCTAATTATCATAATGTTAGGGGTTGCTGTAACCGGAGTCTCAGAACACGAACTCGCTCCATTCCACGTGAACGTAGAGAGTGCACGAGAGCGAGGAGGCCGTACGCGATGATATATGTGGATCGTGAACAGTTGGGAAAGTAATGAGCCGAAAGGTCGGGATGTTACGGTCGGCAGTCAGTGGGCGGTCAGGCGATGGCCGGGAAACCAGTCTTTTAGAGTCCATTTCGCTGACTGTAATTTGGTTTGCACATTTCACGATGCCTGTCTTCTCCGTGCTCCCAAAGGCACGCTTGCCATAGAGCGTGAGTCCTTGTTATGATTCGCCAGAGGTCCTTCCATTACAGGATTATCGTGGGACTCGACGCACCCACCCCAAGTCCCACCTCCCCTTCCCTCTCACCGACTGAAGCTTTTGTGACCAGTCGCGTAAACGTAATGGAAGTTGCCCATTAGGTGTGCTTTTAACATACCGTTTGGGATATTACCGTGTGACCCATATTTTTCTCGCCCCCTAGAAACTTGCCTTTTTATCTCCATGTCACAGTTTCTTTGTATGGCTAGGCCTATCTACCACTGTATATGATTAATTAATTTCATACTGGCTTTAGATTTTAACTGAGTGTGATATATATCATCGAACGATATCAATGTACTTATTATACGAATTTGTGGGATAATTTGTAGCCTTACACATAAATTTGTTTGTGTAACTAAACAAATTTCTGGGTAGCTGTCATGGATTTTTATACTTGGGAATGGCCTGGGCATATGGAAAATGGGTAGTAGCCACCCTCCCCTCCCTCCCCTCCCTCATTTGCATTTTATGGCCAATTTTCTATCGGCCCCGTGTCCGCTGTGGGAGGCTGACAAGACCCTGGGAGAGGGACAAGCATTGGTCATAGCCGGCTCATCAGCCAGCTTGTTTATTGAAAGGGAGGCCTGTGAATGTCAAATGAAAGTTTTTGTTCACGCCTACAGATATGCTGTGGAGCTGTAGATATGGCGGGTACATAAACATGCACTACTACACTCACACGCACGTGCGCACACACACACACACACACACACACACACACACACACACACACACACACACACACACACACACACACACACACACACACACACACACACACACACACACACACACACACACACACACACACACACACACACACACACACACACACACACACACACACGCACGCACGCACGCACGCACGCACGCACGCACACAAACCGTATAAACTGTATAGATAGATTAACGTATTGATTAACTGACACAATTGTTTGGATGAATATGCATTAATGCAACTGATGATCTTACACCCATTTTATGTACAATTTGGATGTTGACGCACGGGTTTAATTTCTTTTCTGTTTGCAGGTGAGCCAGGAGATCCGAGGAGAGGAATATGAATGCAGACACTGGGTCAAGGTCAGGTCATATAGTTCTTCAATAATGTCAACCTTAGCTGGAGAAATACTTCCTTCTTTCGTTTTTTTGCAACGTGTACGAGTGACCTTGTGCGACAATGATTTTAGGATTGGGGTTTTGTAAGTACTGTATCTCAGATGATTGCCCCTGTGCAATAGAAGGACGAATTTTGAGTTATTTTCATCCATGGCCACGAAACATTTCGTTTGTATTTATGTTTGACTGGCAGAGAAATAGCACTGCAGTATTGGTCCTCCTTTGCTTTATGGAATGGGGATAAAGATAGTTTTTTAGAAGCATCGGAAATTAGTTGAAATGATTAAATCCGGGTATATTTTTATGTTTATATCTATCTATATATTACACAATCGCAAGTACTTCCAAACAACCTTTAGTTCTCCATAACAGTAATACCCGCCATCATAGCCAGTAACAGTTACGTCCAGACAACAATAACTTCCCATACATCAGCAGCTCCCTCCATATATCCGTCACGCAGCCGCCTACACTAACAAACAACCTTCTATACGTCATCGGCAACAACAACAAACAACAACAACATCCACGGCAGCAGCAGAACCTCCTTGCCTTTAACTTAACCATCTCGCGGATCGCCACTTCGAATCCAAAGACATTCTGTTATTTTATGTGCTATGCTGCCTGCTCTGACGTTGTGGCCTAAGGATTTTATATGTCAAGTAATGGGGAAATTCTGTGTCTTTTTTCCATTATTCTCCTTTCCCTAGTTATTAATGGGTTAGTGATTACCCGATTTTTCTTTCTAATGACTCTTGGGTAACTGAATCTGCCATTGTCTCTCCATCAACTGCTGCTTTTTCTAAGAAACAAGAGCTCCATCTCCTTGTTGCACACAGACACACACACGCGCGCGCGCGCATGCATGCATGCATGAATGTAAATATGTTTATATGTATATATACCATATTTTTTCAGCTCCCTTGTTCATTCTGTGAAAATTCTCCCCTTCCCTCCCTTCACTTTCCATCTCCATCTTCCACCCCCTCGCTTTATTTCTCTTGCATGAGAGCCTGGAGCTGCTATGTGGAAACACTTTGCGCTCCAATAAGGATGTGAAAGGACTCTCACTCGTTGCTCTTACTGAATCCACCCGCTCTGAACCCATTTATGAAAAAAAAAGTTCACGATATGTGGATATGTGCGCGTGTGTGGAATGTTGTAATCACGGCCTGGCAACCCTTATATCGAGAAGGATCATACACTCACTCACCTTCTCCCCCCTTCCTCCTCGGTCCTTTTATCCCCCCCCCCCTCACTCGCCCCTTTATCCTCGTCTCCCGGTCAACATACCTGTGTTGTGTCCCCACCGCCGACCATTCCAGAATGAAGTTGGCATGTCTTTTATTTGTATTGTATTTATTGATGTTAACTGCTTTATAAACCAGAGATAGAGCACAGGGTAGATGCACTTCGATACTGTATACGCATAAAAAGCATGCCGCAAGTTGACGTAGGAGATCGCATGCAATGAAAATACAATTTAAGCTGTTCCCGCGAGCTGACCCCCGGGCTGCGCGACACAGAGCCCCGCGGAGGTTCTACTACTGTCCTGGAGCACCACCCGAAGTGCTCAAGCCATTCTCGCCCTTATTCGCTAGGAATGGAAAGGTCATTTCCGGTGGTGCGTCTTTGAGGGTACTCTGCTTTGGAATGACGGTTATTTATAGATTTCATTTTTAACTGGATATAATCTACCGTTCTAGATGATAAAATTCGCCGTGAGTCCGCGGTGTTCCCTGAAAAAATCATACACTAATCCCGAAAAGTTTCTCCAAACAAAAAACACGTTATATCCGTTAATGGAATATAGAGGACGCGGTATCACATAGTGCGTCGTAGTAGAAGCACATTGTAAGGGGGAAAGCTGCGATACACATCGACGGCACAAACGTATCGCAAAAACATCTTGTGAAACACACTGTGCCCAAAATCGAGGACAAGCGAGGTAAAAAGGGATATGCCAAAGAATGATAATAATGACAGAAGGGAAATAAGTAGATGATGGTAAATAGAATATGAAGAAAAAAGAGACGGAGACTAGAAAGGGAGCGCTAGAAAGTCCTCCTTGGTACTCACATAGCTGCGTAGGACACCTTCCCGTCTGTATTAGCCTTGTGTCGCGAGGATTAAGAATTGGGGTCAAGGTAACAGGGGGAGATCCTAGCCGTGACCGCCAGACGGTCATCAAAAGGTCTCTTTTCTTTTCTTTTCTGCTTTTCAGTTTCTTTTCCTGCAGCGAAGGCTCCGTTAGAGTCTGCATTTTCTTTTGTCTCTGTCTTCTCTCCATTTTTAAGTATCTTTGTTCTTTCCTCCTCTTCCTCTTAATTCTACTTTGTAGTTGTATTCCTTCATTCCTTTTTTTATGTTTGTGTTATGTGTATTTTTATTTTATTGTACATTTACTCTTTTCCTTTGCAAATGAATCCCCTCCCCATCTTCCTGGCCATATTTTGTTTCGTCTTTTATTATGCTCCATTTGGCCATGATCCCCTTTTCACATTGTTCGCCACTTGTCATTGTCCGCCACTTCCTCCCTTCGAAGCCTAAGTTACCGGCTGCCGGGAGGGAAACCGCACCGTTAATTAGATTTACGAATGCTGTTGTTTCTCATACATTGAATAACGTAAGCAGTTTAGGAATACAAGAATATGATCCTGGCTATTTACGCAAACTCTTGAGACATTTTAATGTATATTTTTGGGGTTCTTTTTTTCGGGGACGTAAGATAGTACGAATGTTCGTTTGCTTCTCTTAATGAATATGTTTTGGTTATAAACGGCGGCTGGACTTTTATTTGCGCCCGACAAACGATGCGGTCGCGTGAGATAAGAACGAAGGACGCAGCAAATCGGCAATTTCTAAGATCTGCCGTTAGTGGGAGTTAAGTTCTTGTCCAGTGGCAGATAGCAATCTTTCTCCGAGAGCGACGAGTCCCCATCTGTCGGTCATTAGCCTATCCTCCCTTCCCCCTATCCCCTCCTTCCCCCTATGCCTTTCCCTGTCCCTCTCCCCCTACCCTCATTCTCCATCCCTCGACTCCTTTTTTACATATTTACGTGGTTTAGGATTGACAGTAATCGTGTGCCTGTATTTCTGGCCAAACGATAGATATAAACTCTGCTTGCAACAGCTTTTTAGGGTGAATAATGTTGCAAGAAGTTTCGGTATCTTTAGCAGATGGGGCGGTTTCCATCGTCTGCAACTCAGCCTCCTCGTGTGACATGTGGCTAATGTCCGCTTGACCTTGTCTGACCTCTCTGACTACATTTGCATGTCCCAGGTAGTGATTGACGAATTAGATGTATTTATTTGTCTTAGCCAAGTAGTGTTATTAGCATTTATTTATAGGGAGAGAATACAACAGTTGGGATTGTAAATACAATGTATGATTGGCTAAAACCCTATTGTATTGTTTTCATTATATGACACCCGCGATTCGTTTTTATCTTCAAACAAATAATTCCATAATGCAAGGATATTCATATACGGTCGCAGTTATGAAAAAATATATAATTTTTTACTTTGACGGAATAAATATTCTGACTTGTGTTTTAACTGTTGTTACAGTAAATGACGTAAACACAGAACTAATTATTCTAATTACGTGCATGCATACATTTTATATATATATATATATATATATATATATATATATATATATATATATATATATATATATATATATATATATATATAGATAGATAGATAGATAGATACATAGATACATAGATACATAGATACATAGATACATAGATATAGAAGGATACAGTGTATGTATGTATAAATATATCCATTTATATCTCTATCTACTATCTATAAGGCTTATAGAATCTATATTTATTATATTGATTGACTGCTTTGAGAATTCACTTTACTAATCAGTTGATTATTAAAAATAAGTCATAGGAAGTATATGGCTATTCATTAAAATTTCAAGAGATTGATTGTAAAAACATAGTCGTCATGAGGGAGCGCGAATGGCCTTCTTCAGTCCCTTTCTGACGGAGGAAAGGTGACTGACTGGAGTGACTCTCTATGCATGGCCACACAGGACACTAAGGGGGGGGGGTGAGTAGGGAAGGGGGAGAGGAGAGTCGTAAAAGAGATGGTGAGGGAAGGAGAAAGGGGAGATGGAGGATAAGAGGGAAAGAGGAAGATGCCGAGGGGAGGAGAAGGATAGGAGGGGAAGACAGAGGGGTTGTTTGAAGGGAAGCGAGTGATAGGGGCTAGGAAGGGGTTGCTCCTCTTTGCCTGCCAGCACGTCCCCGTCACAAATGGGCAGTCGTGCGTTGTGAGCCTTAACCCCTAATGGACGTTTTCGAGTTGCGTGGTCTCGCACCTGCAACTTTTCTTATTTTCACTCTTACTTACTTGGGATTTCGTTTTTGTTGCAGTGCTGTTGTGGGCATTGTTGACGAGTCTTTTTTCCACTCGTAAATATGCCTTCAGACTTTATTTTGTTCCGTTTTATCAACTCAGATTTCTTTATTTTGATTCTTGGACATTTGAAGTTTGTTGTAATTATTTGCTTCAATACGCATGCATGTTTTTCCTAGGAAAAAAATAATACGTTCGAAATTGATGTTGAATGCATTTTGTTCATCCTTTTATCTGTTAGGATAACGTTTTGCAGTTATTTTTCTTTCCGTTTCCGTGATGTGAACAGGCGCAGAGTGGATCCTTTAATTTTCTTTTGGTGGTAACGAATCTTATCACGAGGATGTATTTTTTTAAGTCTGGGAAGAAAAAGATTTCTCAAGACGTGCAAGTTTGCCATAATAGGAGTAAAAAAGTGGCGACTAATTGCAGCTTCCTGGGATTGTCAGCTTGTTGTACTGGGTGTTTACCGTAATTAAGTTGTATATGCATTGTGCAGCCCCCCCCCCTCCCCCCATCTACCCTCTCAGCCTTGGCCTCCACGCCCTTCACAAGCCCCAATAAGATCTCTGTCACGACTGTGGAAAGGTCCGAATTCCGAGAGCGCGACAGGACCCTGGTTTCCTCGTGGTGCTGCGAGTAATCCACGTGCGCCGACAGAGGGCAGCACGCGTGAGTATTGTGTGTAGAAGCGACCTTGAACGCGGAGAAAGTCCTGCAGGACGCTCACTGGTTGTGTTTGGTTATCGTGGCGCCCTCCCGCGGGTTTCAGCGCTGCCCGAGGAGGGGGAAGGGAGGGAGGGGGAGGGGTCCTCTTTCGAAGGGAGGGGAGGGTTCCTTTGTCACGCCAACACAGGTAATAAGCTCTCCCCCCCCCAACCCCACGTCATCCATCCTAGGTAGGAGTCCCCGCTACTGGCACTAGTGTTTGAGTGACCGTGGATGTTGTCTGTGGAAAGTTAATTTCCTAAAGGTTAGAGAGGGGGAGAGATGGAGATTTAGAGGTTGAGGTAGGTTTTGCGATAAAGGGGGAGGAGGGGAGGTAGGGGAGATACGAGCTAAGCCGTGGTTGTTATTCTGTGCCGTTCTTTATCGATTTTGAAATCGGCGAAATGTATGGTTATACATTCTGCTTGTTTCTGAATTGAATATAACTTACCTTGCGTGGCATCAGATCCCTTGACAAACTGTTATATAGTACATACACTAATATTTTCCTCTTCATTTAGCACGTGGTTCTTATACGTTACACCTATTAAGCTCTTTGTTTTGTTTACAACCAAGTGGGTAGCCTGTCCAAAGAGGTGGTTTATTGGCTTGAATATCAGACAACTATAACTTCATTGGCGATCATTATATATTCAAGAGAGGATGTAAGCCATTATCTTTGCTTCTATTCATTTTGCTCCTGCTATTGCTCCCTGTCTTCTCTGCAACGATCATCAGGCCTCCTCTTCCTCTGTTTTTTCATATATATTCCTTCGAATCCGCCTGTCTCTCTTCCTCTCTTTTCTCTTCTTTCCTCTTCTTTTCTTTTCATGCTTGTGTGTTCCCCCGCCGTCGCACCCTCTCTTCCAGTTCCTCTCTTCTTTTCCTTCTACTCGTCGCCGCCCTCCTCCCCTCCCCCCCTCTCCTCCTCCTCCTCCTCCTCCTCCTCCTCCTCCTCCTCCTCCTCCTCCTCCTCCTCCTCCTCCCCTCCTCCTCCTCCTCCCCCCTCCCCCCCTCCCCCTCCCTTTCTCCTCCCCCTGTCCTCTCCCTCCTAACCCCTCCCCCTCTCCTCTCCCTCCTTCCCCCTCCCCCCTCCCCTCTCCCCTCTCCCTCCCCTCCCCCTCCCCCCTCCCCTCTCCCCTCTCCTCTCCCTCTTACCCCCCTCCTCTCCCTCTTACCCCCCTCCTCTTCCCCCCTAAAGAAAGCGAGAAACCTTTGTGAGGAACTCGCATGTTCGCCCATGCGATACTCATAACCGAATCACTGACTCAGCACAGACGCCCACACAATCAGCCGCCGAGTGCAGAATGGGTGCCCCGGACACCGTCGTCGTGTATTGGGAAATCATCGAGCGTTCTCAACTCACGACTTCTATAAAAAGATATGCACTAGACGTGTGAATACGCGGGGTCATGTGTCGGTGGGGCGGCGTAAAGAACACAGCGCGACCCCAGCTGCGAGCCACCTGTGCGAGCCAGCCAGGACTTGCTTCCCCGCAAGGCACTCCCTGGGGCCTCCTTCCTTGAGGGCACTCCCACTCCCATCGCCTCCCTCTACTATGTGCTGTGCCTTGAAGTCTATGTCTCTAGCATTTTTCTTACCATTTCCTTAGCAGTTTCTAATGTTAAAAAAATACATCTTATGTAACAGTCTCCCTACTCAACGTATGTCAATCTCCCCTCCCCAATAACCCTGATATGTTTTCTATTCTTCTCCATTTTCTTGATTTTATATCTTTTCCTTCCAATAAAACCAAGCTGTTTTCTACCCCCTACGTTTCTCCGGCAACACCACGATAGCCCAAGGATGATTTACGTCTCCCCCAAGGCGGGAGGTTTTCGACCTTCGCTATGCTTGTTATATCATTGTTATTATTGTTATCGGGGTCATTATCACTTTTATTAATATTACTATTATTATTGTTAGCGATATTATAATTGAAGTTATTATCATTACCATCATCATCATCACCATCATCAATATGAATCATCACCAACACCACAACCATCATTAATTGATTATCATTATTATTATGAATTATTATTGCAAAGTCTTCCCCACAGCAGTCTCCCCCGATCTCTTAATCTCGAACGGCACCCCCCGGGGTCTCCTTTCATCGGAGTCTTCCTCCCGCCTTCTCTCCCAAGCCTTCTCGCAGATCTTTTGCACCGCCAGTCACTCATGAATCTCCCAGGAGTAACTCCCCATTCTGTGCCTTCTTTCTATTCCTCCCTCCCGCCCCCGTCCCAGGAGTAACTCCTTTCTGTGTCTTCTTTCTCATTTCCTCCTTCCACTCCAGGAATAGCTCTCTGTTTCTATACCGACTCACTCCTCTTCATCCTAGGAGTAACTCCCTTTCCCTGTGCCCTGTCTCTCCTCTTCCTTTCCATCCCAGGAGTAACTCCCTCTTTCTCTGCCTTCTATCTCCCTCTCCCTCTCCCTCTCCTTCCCATTGTCTTTGAAACACCGCAGGGAAGGAGATGCTGGGCAGCAGGGCACAAGTCGTTACCTGTGTGATGATGGTGTCTTGGAGCGCTGGATCTCGGACCGCTGTGCAATAGTAACTTTTACGACATATATCAGATTAAAAATAATGATTTTGTCGTAATTTATTCAGTGTTTGTGTACTTTTTATATGCGAGAAGATGCATGAGGAGGTACGTTTAACGTGTACTATGTATTCAGTCAGTGATATATGATCGTGAAACACCATAGTCAAGCACATCGTACATCTCCATTACGCATTACTGTGTTCAGGGGAAAAGAGCAAGGTTCCGTCCAGGGTAAAACTTTGATATATGGAACGATCATACGCATGATTGTGATACGAACGCACGTAATTTATGGTAATCCCACGTCTCCTGCAAGGATGTCTTTCTCCCACAACTTGAGGAGGACAGGATGTTTTTTTTATTCGTAACCTTGGCTCGGGATAACCGTAGTCTTAACCCGTTCGCCATACACGCGTGCGCACATCCTGCTGGTCTACTCATATGTTATCATATGCAAATGAAGGTATTGTTGTTCGTTTCTTTCAATAAACACGAACAAATTCATGTACAACTGCCTGTAGATGGTTGTATTAGTAGACAGGTACCTAGATAGATAGGTGAGTAGATATGGGTGTATGGGTGAACAAGTGGATATATAGATGCTTAGAATTTGTCGTAAATATGTATTCATGTGATACTGTGTAAACGATAAACGGACTCGTAAACACAGAATACAAGAACATGAACACAAAACCATCCCTCACGTATCTGACGCCTGTCCGCCAAGGACGCGCTGTGCTTAGTAGACGTCGTGACAACTAGATGAGGGAGTGTTCCGCATATAGTATTCTGCGACCATATTTACAATATTGTTGGGAGTGTTTGAGTCGTATTGTGCGTACAGAGTGAGTTTATTTGTACGTCTGCGAGGCGCCGTTTTAATGAATATTATATCAGAATGTGCATACACGATGGAGGGCAAGAGAATGTTAGCGGGTTTTAATATGAGATGATGCACATATTTCTAAAAATAACGAGAGAGAGGAACACAATAGGGTTAGCGAGCCAGTCTTTTGTCACGAATGAGGAAGGCAGCGTTGGTAGGCTCTCAGTATACAAGGGAAGCTTAATGAAGAGTAGCTCACACGTGTAGATGTTAGCTCAGGCCGGAGGGTGCGAGTAATTGTAGGGGAAGGAAGTAGTTAAGAAGAAAGGAGAGGTGAAAGGGGAGGGCGTAGACGAGGTGTAGGGGAGGGTGTAGATGAGGTATAGGGAGAATTAAAATGAAAGTGGGTAGGAGATTAGGGTGAAAAGAGGAGAGGGGGAAGACGACATGTTGAGGAGGTGATGAGGGCGAAAAGGGGTGGTAGACGAGTTGTAGGGGAGGGGGGAGTAGGGGGAGCGAGTTGACGAGATGTAGGGGAGGGGATTGGCCATGACCTTGAGGGTTGGGGGCCTAAGTGAGTGCCTGTGGGTATGTGCCGCTCCCCCGGACACGACTGATGCTGCTGCGCATCTTGCCTGCGTCATCTGTAAACAAATTTGACTCCTGGGTTCGGGGTTGCTTGTTTTTCGGTTGAGGTAGAATCGGAAGAAACAAATATTTCTATTACTTATTTTCTTAATAAGAGCTCTTATACATCTATATGAAAAGACTCTTACTCCTGCTCCCTTGAGACCAGGAAAATGAACTTGACAGCCCCCTTTTATTGTTGTTAGGAGGAGACTTTTTTATTCCCTTACCCTGATAGAAACGGAGATCTACTTATTATTTATCGTTCAAGAAATACTTATGAATCTTGCTAAAGGGTCTCAAAACTCAAGAGACTCGAGGATAACTTAGATAACCACGCACCACGCCATTAGAGCGAGGAGGTTGAGGGGGGAGGTAGGGCGAAACGAGGCTCCGGTGATGCGTTTACCTCGTGAGTTGTTTGGTGTGTTGCTTCCGACCGCAAAAACGGCTGGCATGTTTAGCGCAAAATCTCGACGACTGATTGCTTCATTTTCGCCGAATTTCCTCCGAGGGGAAATGTTGCCGTGTCGTCTTAATCGCTTGGAGGGGAGCCAAGTGTTTTATTTTTCATTCATCTTGTTTCTTTTGCGTTTTCTTTTCTCTCCATTAAAAGAGTCTTGGATATATTTTCGTGTACATATGCACCATGTG
>NW_028234429.1:22088451-22090951 GCF_977035675.1 Penaeus japonicus | reverse complement strand
GTCGCGCCTCAAGACGGCGGCTGAAGTGACAGCGACATGTTTATGTTCCGAGAAAGAGCTCCGCGGTGCCATCTGCGCCGGGTAACACAAGCCACACCTCACCCTTGGGAGTGTTGCCGTAGTTCACCCTTGAAGTGTCGACCACATCACCGCCCACCCGGTCACCATTTCATCATTGTGGCCAGTCGTGTGCTGTGTTTTTTTCTTCTCCCGTCCGACCGTGGCAGTGTTCGTGAGAGTGCTTTAGGAAAGCATTTTTAGTTTTCCTTCTTCGAGTGCCTTTGATGGACGTTATCAGTTTTGCGACCAAGTGTACTTCGACCGGCGGATAACCACGGACATCTTCGGTGCTGCTTGTCATTCGAGTTTTGGATGTTTAATTCGTTCTCTTTGGTGTCTCGCTTGAAGCGAATTAAATACCCTTTCGGCCTTTCCACTGAAAGAGGTATGCATCAAAGTGTGTGTTCTTGCATACGGCATACAGGGGCTTTCGTTGGTATGGTTTAGGCATTTATCCAAATCTGTTTTGTTTTTTCAACTCACAACTTAGTTACTTTTTTCAGTGTTTTTGGTCATGTAACTTTACCCTTTTGACCTCTTGATGCAAACCCTACCAATAACGATGAAGAAAACCCTTCGCCTTCGGGTTAAATCAGCGTAGACGTCTCATGCCCTTCAAGAGCCGAAGCCCTTATCCGTGCCGTCATCTTGCAGCCGTCTTTTCTGCCTCTTTGGTTCTGACGCCCGGTTCTCTTCCTCACTTATCTTGCTTTTATGCCGCTTTGCTTTCCATTTTCCACGGCCGGAATATGCTGGGTGAATGAACTCGCGTCTCTTAAAAAAATGTCCCGGTTTCAAACTAGGCGTAAGCAATCTCGTCTTTGTTAATTCCTAATTTTTGTGCCACATTTATTTTGGATCGATGTTTTCGTGTTTTTTGTCGTCCTAGTCAATGGAGTTTACGGTAAACTTATGCGTTCATTCATCATTTTCCTCACTTATTTCTAACGTTTGTTATTAGTCGCTAAGATTGGGTAATGAAATATTAATATAACATTGCCTCAACATGACAATGAACTAGTAAACATTGAATAGAATACGATGCCAGATAAATGTGCGAATCAACCGAACGGCCATTCATAATCCCATGTATGCGTAAAGGCAATCGATTCGAAAGGGCGTGCGGGTGGGCGGCGTCGGGGAGCAAGCGAGGTAAGATCGGTAGCTGTGGGGGCAGGGAGGGGGATTAAGTGAGGGGGCGGGGGGGGAGACGGCAGGTGGTCTCGGAGAACGAGGCTTCGAGGTTATGGTGGGTGAGGTCAGCGATCCGTAACTGAGAGGTCAGGCACGTTGCAACGAAGTATGCATGATCCGGGACCTTGGCTGCTAGTTTGTCTGTGTGTGTTTGTGAGAACTAATAAAGAGATCTGTTTTGCATGGCTGTATTTCAAGTCTGCAAGTGGTTTCACACCGTGATAGGAAGCCCTGGCCATGTCTCTCTCTCTCTCTCTCCCCCACTTCCCCACTTTCCTCCCTCCCTCCTGTCCCCTCTCTCATATCGACTTTGGTGTGATTATTCTTGGGTTTTCATTTCCTGTGTTATCTGTTCTCACTCTTTCCACCCCCTTCGTTCCCTCCCCATTAGCCTCACCCTCTCCGTTACAACGTAGTTGTCGCCGTTACCAAAATGTCGGCACGCGTGTGTAAACATTCATGTACAAGTACATACTTTACGCACACATAGGCACGCTCACTAACAGGCATTAACCTACACCTGCTCCCCCCCCCCCGGCCGCCCCCCACACAAATTACAGTAATATGAATGTGGAAGAATCGATTTTGCTCCCATTTCCGCGTTAACATTTTGCGCTTTTTAAGCTTGATGATTTGAGAATTTTATTTCTGGTCATACATGCATTGATTATTTCCAGTCTATTCATGTAGGTGGGAAGAAAAAACGATTCTTGAAATTGTAAGGAAATAGATTGATTGGGATATGAAGAGAAAACGAATATTTAAATTGTAAGGGGATAGTTTAATTCACATAGAGAGAAAAAAAAATCTTTGAAAATAGCTTGCTTATTTTTCATGTTCCTCACTGGTCGTCCCGCGTTCACTTGCTAGCTCGTCGCTGGGTGTTCCCGTCTCTCCCGGATCACGACGCCCACACTTGCCTATACTACACACATATCCAGACCGCGCCCATCTCACGCCCACACGGTCCCTGTAGCGTCCGTCTGGCCTTCGTTAAGTGTCTTCATCATCTTGCACACCTGGCTGGCCCGTAGTCGTACCTTCTATGTGGATGTGGATAAGCCAGGTTTGGCGTTGGCTGGAGGAATAGGGGTTCGTTCTGGTGCGCATTCCGGCCGGTTCGTCCACGTCGGCCCGTGAGTATCTGGTTCGTGTGCTGGGCTTGTTCTGACGGGTTTCGATGCCTTGCTTTGATGAATCCGTGCATGATGATTGTGGTACAATCACTACTTGTTTCGTATAGTAT
>NW_028234429.1:22075951-22078451 GCF_977035675.1 Penaeus japonicus | reverse complement strand
ATATATATATATATATATAAATATATATATAATATATATATATATGTATGTTTGTCGCCATACATGGTTATCTTACAGGAGGTGATGTCTACACACCGCCCCGCGCAATGTCTCTTGGTGAAGGCACTGTACACGTTGCCGTACAGTTGCAGTCGCTTGTTTAATGGATTATCTGTAAAATACGTTCACTCGGGGCATGGATGCCAACGGATGGTATATGTATGCATGTGAGTGATCGAAAAATGAATAGCCAAATATCATCGCAAGCTAATAACTAAATGACGCGGAGCACGAAGCAGATGCCCGGCCCAGCGAAGAAGAGAATGGCTTTATCTTTGTAGCTCTCTCAAACACGCGGGAAGAAAGTGGATTGTGTTTTCATTACACGAGCGTGTCCCTAATCCAAACACCGGCTGGCGCTCTCGCCGACATGATGATGGTGTGCACATTCGCGCCTTAATCAGTATCAACAGTGTTATCGGCGATGGTGCAATATAGGATCGTAAGTGGGGGAAGATTAGAGGCTGCAGGGACGCTTCTTCACCCGAGACGTGTGGCATTACGCACACCACCGCCGCGCTGTCATGACGTCACTACCACGTGACGCAGGTCGTCGCCGCTTCGTTAGCATCCTTCTACATTCTCTCTCTCTCTCTCTCTCTCTCTCTCTCTCTCTCTCTCTCTCTCTCTCTCTCTCTCTCTCTCTCTCTCTCTCTCTCTCTCTCTCTCTCTCTCTCTCTCTCTCTCATATTCTTTTTTGTTTTCTCTTTATCTATGTTCGTCCCTTCATCGTTCTCACTCCAGGAAGTACTTCCAGTATATGGACCTCCATTCGCGAATTTTCACCATTTGGAGGAAGGAGTTTGCTTTCTGTGTGCTTGCATGCGTCACTTCCTGATGGTTTGCGAGTGGTCCTGGGGGACGGGGAGCCGCCTGGAGGTGCGCGGGAAATTATAGCCTGAGACAACTATAATCCGCCGTGATTTTCTGCCCGCCTTCAACCCCGTCCATTTCTCAAGGTCTTCTATTAACGTGCATGTTCGTTTTACTGGAGTTTTGGAGTGACCTTCTTACTTCTCCGTGACTCATTATAGCGCAGCGTGGAGCGCGGGTGGAAGGCGTTGATTACACGCTCTGGACTCGGAAATTGGTGTCAGTGGAGGTGTGTGTACGTGTGGATGCTGTGGGGAATAGATGTAAGAGTTTTGTTTAATTCGAAAAAATAATCTTAATGGTTCTTTATGCTGGTAATCGCTTTTAATGCACGTTGTCTAAACATTATGATTTTATAGTGTGTCAACGAGGAAGGAAAGGTGGAGAAGCACACGTAGTAAAATGAATCAGCCCCCCCACCCCTTCACTCTTCTTTTTTTCTTCTCCTGTTTTTTCTTTACTCTCCTATTTCTCTCTTTTCTTTCTTCTTTCTCCCTTTCTCCCCTATTTCTCTATCTCTTATTTTTACTCTCTCTCTCTTTCCCTCTTTTCTCTCTGCTCTCTTATTCCTCACATTCCTCCCTGCTCACCCTCTTTCCCTCTTCATCTTCTCTTTTCTCTCTTATCTTAATCTGTTCTCACATCTTTCTCTCCTCATCCTCCCTATTCTCTCTTCTCGCGTCCCTGCCTCACCCTCACACATAACTGTCACTTCTGTGTGTATCCAGGGAGATGTCGGAGATAGCGAGCGATTCGTAGGAGGGAGTTTGTTACCTGTTTGTTGTGTCTTGTCTTGTGTTTTCGAGTTCGGACACTAGAGGGCGGATCCGTTACGCTTATTAAGCTGTCTTCTCAGCCAATCTTTTCTTCCAGTCTTTGAATATGAAATTAAGGATTGTATTGTGGTGTTCTGAATGATAGAAACCTTACTTTACCAGGCTTTATTTGGGATACAGGACGCGAGACTGGCATCACGTATACATTACCGCTAGGAAACAAACCAGTGGTCGGGAGGTCCTGCTCTTAATGGTAGGTTCTTGCGTCATCGAGTGGGGCTCAGGTTAGCCCTTCCTTCTTATTGCTTATTCTTCCTCTTTTCTTTATTATCATATTCTTCTTCGATTTTTTTTTTATCTCGGCTTTTATGATAAGGTTTATCACATGACATTGGTTTTCTCAAATTTACTTGAGGACAACACATCAATAGATTCAAAGACTTCAAAAGAAAGTTTGAATCGCACGGAGAAAGCCAAAATATATAGAAAGAAAACTCGAAAGCTCCACTTGCTTGATTCTAGGTTATTTTGCTTGGCCTCCGCGTCAAAGCAGCGAAGGGTTTGCGGTGTGTACGAACATGCGGTTTTTACACATATACTGTTGAAATTACGTCACTTAAAGGCGAAGAAACATTGGTGACTTTGAGGTTAAACATGTGCTTTAGAAAAAGGAAATTTGTGATTTAAATTGAAGTTAGTTGGTTTGATTGATAAAGGAAATAAATTTCTTTGATTCATTTATTGAAGGGAGATGAGTGACCTTTGCCGAAGTTATTTATAAGATGTTAAAT
>NW_028234429.1:22058451-22060951 GCF_977035675.1 Penaeus japonicus | reverse complement strand
TGGCATTGCATCTCCGCACTGTATTGGATGCAGCCTCACGCTCCCCCTGTATCCGAAGTGGAAAGTCTCCTCTATTAAGATTCTTCATGGTGTCTTCTCCAGTCATAGTTATTCAGCCTTATACCCAGGATCCGATGCAAGACTCAACGCAACCAGTGAAAGGAAATGGGGTTTGCTGTTAATTGTTCCAATGCAAGGTGAATCAAGTGTTCTCTGTGCGACAGGAAGGGAAGCAGATACCTACACAGCGAGGGTGTAGGTATCTTCCGTTCAGCATCCTAGTTGTGGTCTTAGTTTTATAAAGGCGCTGTCTCACTAGCACTTTTCCGTCAATTTTCTGAAAAATTGTCAATTTTTGAGCGAATTGGAACATTCCCGTCGTCCTATTGGCCAAGCATATTCAAATCAAGAACTATATTTTTAAATGTTCGTTTTTGTTTTAAATCATTAAAAATATTCAAATATAATTATATTTACTCTTCTTATTTATAGTTTAAAATTGACAAAAATAAATCTAAATTTTATTTCCATAAATAAAATTTGTTTTAAGTGCTCGACTTCATTGTTTACATCCGTCAGCCGCAGAGCTCGCTATTTTTCCTCCAGTTTGAAACACAAAATACTGTGGATGGACACAGGCCCTTCAGAAGAATACTTGAATTAGAATATTTTATTGCTTTTTCTTGTTACGCTCAGCATCTGCTAAAACTGCTAAAGTCTAGCATAACCGCGCACTATCGCTTGTTCGGCGCCATTGTTTACAAATGCGATGCGAGTATCGCAATACTAAGCCGATGGCTCCTAGTGTGACTGCGCGCCTCGAAAAATTGACAATTTTTGAAAATTGACGAAATAAAACGACGGAAAATAGGCTAGTGTGACAGCGCCTTAAGTCTGTGCTTTTTCTTTCTTCTTATCTCCGGTTCTTCCGCTAGCTATCTTTCGCCTTGTTCTTTTCTTGTCTCGTCTTAACTTTCTCTTTCCTTCTCAAGCGCGATATCCCTCCTCCTCCTCTTCTTACACCACACACGTTGTTATACTTGATCCCCCCCCCCTACACACGTACACAAACACGCACACGCACATGCAAACGTACAAGCACAACACAGAACACACACATACATACAAGGGCCTTATCAGATCACAGTAAATTATTCCTTCAGTTTATATACCTGGGGAACAGATAGTTCGCTACGAGAATATTTATTAGTTTTACCCCTCTTACGAAAGGAAGGAGGAAGAGGAGAGGAATAAGAGAAATAGGAAGAAAAGAGAGAAGAGGAAAGGGAAGGAAAGCTGAGGAGAAGGAAGAGGAAGACGCAAAGGGGGGGGGGGTAGAACATTCTTGGCAAAGATGTGGCGTCACTCTCTCCACGACGTCAATTTGCGTTGATGTTATGTCTCTGTTCTATGGTCAGCCACAGTGACGGCGTGGAAAAATAGGTCGGTTTTTTCTGGAGATGTTCGCCAGGCTGCATCTCCTCTGACCTTCGAAGTAATTTAGGGCGGAGTTCAAAAGATGCAAGCTTATACTTTCTCGCACATGTGTCGAACATACGCACGGACGACCGGGCGTGCGTATGAGGCACATAACCCCCCCCCCCCCATCTCTCTCTCTCTCTCTCTCTCTCTCTCTCTCTCTCTCTCTCTCTCTCTCTCTCTCTCTCTCTCTCTCTCTCTCTCTCTCTCTCTCTCTCTCTCTCTCTCTCTCTTTCTCTCTCTTTCTGACCCTCCCTCTAACCCTTCCCTCCCCCTCTCCCATCTCTCTTCCTCTATTCTTCCCTTCATATCCTCCTCCCCTTTCCTCTCCCATCACACTTCTCTCCCCGTTCCCCTCCCCTCTTACCTCGCCTTTCCCCTCCCCTCTTACCTCGCCTTTCCCCCGGACTCAGTAGACCCAGGTAGAAAACGTAGACCGCGACCGAAGTCGAAACACCTGGTGCAGGCGAACGTATAAGTGGCATAAGGACAAAAGTATGACCCGAAATCAGGATAAACACAAGGGACAAACGAGGCCAGCGAGGAAAGGGCTTGGCAGATCTTAGTCTTCTTAGTCTCTCCCGGAAGACATATATATTCCGACTGCCTGCCGTTTCTAAGGGGCTTGTTTTGTTTTATCCTCTTCTTTCTGTTCGCGTGAACGTGGGAAACGAGGGGAAAGGAAAGAGGGGTGAGAGGTCAAGCTTGAGCGAAGCAATTAGGGATATTTGTCGTTTTGGTGGCATATGTGGATATTTTTAGTTCGGATTTTATTGATATCGGTTTTCTTATTTTCTTATTTATGTAATTATCATGAGTATCAATGTCCTCGTTTTTATTATTAATTTACCTATATATTTTTTTCACGGTTTTGGTACACCCTTTATTATTATGATCACCTTTGTTATTGCTACCATTAGTGTCATTCATTGTGTTGTTATCGTTGCTGGCAAAATAACAGCAGCTCGGTAATCACATAAAGTAGAAAGTGAGCATCTTCTTCCGTAGCAAAATATTTTTC
>NW_028234429.1:22035951-22045951 GCF_977035675.1 Penaeus japonicus | reverse complement strand
ACAACCATATATATATATATATAGAGAGAGAGAGAGAGAGAAAGAAAGAAAGAAAGAAAGAAAGAAAGAAAGAAAGAAAGAAAGAAAGAAAGAAAGAGAAAGAGAAATAAATAAGGTGGCATAGCAAATGCGAAGTTCCTCACCGAAAAAAACTCTTGACAGCGAGATACAGACGAGGTACGACGCCGCTGACTTGGACCCTTGTTCTATGTTGCATAGATGATTTACGAAGGGGCTTAAAGACGATGTTCACGTGGTCCTTGATGCCAGTAATTAGCGGTTATAAAATGCGACTTACGTTACGGTGGCGAGAGCAGGTCCATGTCTAATTGAGGCGTGTTGACAGAGCAGAATACTTGATCAAATTGTCAGCTGCTGTCAGCTCACGCTCGTTTTATTCATGTTATATCTCGTAGGTTTAATAAGCCTGAATGAATTTATATCTAGCGGTGTTGAATAAATGAATATCATGAGGCAGAACACTGGTTGAAAAAAAACTTCATGGCAGAGAGAGCGGCCATGAGACCAGGGCCTCAGGGCCAAAGTGCAACAGGGAGCCATAAAATAGGGACTTTTGTAGGCTGTGCCGAGCATATGTACGACGTCATTCATTCAGACGTCACCGCGGATGGAAATGAAGGGACGAAGGCGCGGAGTCATTACACTCGGCCAAGCATGGTAAGAAGAATGGTTTTCTTCGACGGGGGTAAAAAAAAAAAAACTCGTTCGTTCTGAAAGTGGTGTGTGCATTTTAAGGATGAGCGATGCATCACTCTTTCGGGTTATTTTTGAATCTTGCTTGTCGGGAAATTAGTGGTTGCTTTGTTTGCATAATCAGTGCTAATCACGGATGATTAGGTAAATTGCAAAGCCTGAAAATCAACAAATTGTCTCTCCGTGCTTGACTTGTGTGCTGGAAGTATTTTTACTCTATTTTTTGAATTTTAAATGTTTTTCGTTGTGAAAATCTGGTTTAGAAAACTTCTGTGCAGTGTGCATACGTTGGCAACGCCCGACCTTCCTTCCCTAACACATTTTCTGGCCGATGAAGAATGTGAAGTAAAGTGGCTGTAACAGCCCTACAATAGAGGTAGTTCGCAGCAACCGTCTCTCTGATTGGTGCCGTTGATCGGCTCTTGCGGAGGCTGGACCTTATCTCAGTGCCATGGCAGTGTTTGGTCACGCTGCCGTTCTTTGGAAATGAATAGGCGCGCCGGGCCCGGCTGGTACGTTCTGGGGTACCGTAGTGCCACTCCCCTCCATCTCTTCCACCCCATCCACCTAGTCCATCTCTTCAAGGCTGTAACCAAGCGCTCGTGAGATCTTGCTCTCGATAGGAAGGAGGAGTTAGGGTGTTGACGGCGATCCTGTAGATACCGCGAAAACTACAGCCTTGGCGATGTTGGCACCTTCACATGTCACTGCCTTATCAGTGCCTCAACATCACTGCCTCGTCTGAACTATCGCCCAGATCTGTCGTCAGGAGGAGGTAGGCTAAGGCCTTGCTGAGACAGATTCCGCCGATGAGTTTGCGACACGTTTGCTGTCTTTATTTACCCGGCTGCATATCGACCCTCATGTGCGCGGTGTTTACACTCGGGTCAGATGACATGTTTCCTCTTGTGTGAATGTTAAGAAAATCGGCTTAGTGACGTCTAGGCGAAAGATGTTTAAATATATCTTTCCTTGGCTGGATTGAGGTGTTGGTTGGGTAATAGTAAGCTTATTGCAAGGTTGTTATGTAACAATTTAACCTGATCGTAAGAGACACACAAGTAAGGATTAAGTATAATAACTGAAGACTTATAAGACCCAGTGCATGATGAGAGGATACATCCTAGTAGAAGGAATATCATCTGGCATGGGTTTCAGCGGGCAGCTTTAACAGAGTTAACACTTTGTTACATAACATCTGCTTGCTTTTAAGTACTCGCGGCAGAGGCAATCGGGTTGGGTCGTGCTACTCCCAAAATGTGTACAGTAATGTTGGTAGGCGTGGTGATGTATTTCCAAGCGCGGGCGTGTTTACTTTGGTGAAGGGACGCCGTGCAAGTTCGACTTGGGGAGAGCACGTATTTCACACAACACAAATAAACCTTGTTTAGTCGAGTCTTCCAATCGCCCTTTCTATGGCAGCTTGGCGTATTTTAGGGCTGCTTTATTGCCCTGGACTTTAGCTTAACGGTAGCTGTAGCTAAATTCTTAACTCTGAGCACTGGCATTGCTTAAGGGTGCTTTCATGAGGCACGTGCTATTCCTGTTAGAATTTTTTCGTCACCGGTAATAAAATCCAGATTGGTTTCGAAACGTGACATTTTTAAATGATCCCATGCAACAGATCGTATCTTTTTCTCCCTGAAAACTGACGTCACAAAACAATTTATTTTCAAAATGTTCGACGACTGCATCCTTACCACAAGGATCGGTCGATTGGACGTCATGCACCGAAGGGGAGTTTGTCATTGCGGGATACCGAGTTAGTAACTGCGGTTGTGTGTTCCTTCGCGGTTAGTCCTCCAAGGCCTCGCGAATCCCACTCATGCGGGCGAACTTTCTCGGGCGAACAAAATGGTAATGCTCCCTTTTTTATTGCGTAAGTGGTTTATCTTAAACGGATCGCATTTTCCACATTTTTGGTTGGTATTACTTACGTTACGTATATTAGGTTGATGGGATTTCTAGGGCAAGGAATGTTGATATAGATTTAGTCGTTAGTTACGTTTTGGTGAAATTGTAAGGAGAAAGAAGAGGGTATCGGTGCAGATAGTTTCCCCTTAAATTTACCCCTATTTAGGGAATCCAAAAAAATCGATACATAAATGGATTTATTCTTTTGTAAATTTATTCATATTTTAGTTGTATTTCTCATCGTTGATGAAAAGCCATAGATACTGTTAGCTTTTGCAATTATGATAGGTGAATTTGGCACAAAAATAAAAATCTATGACAAGATGTTTGCATAATCCTCAGTCTGGTGAAGGCTTAACATTGAAACGCGTCAGTTACTACTCCTGAGTTGTAAAGTTACTCGTACTCATTCATGCCTTTTCTACACCTATAGGATGGAGCGCCCTCTCCGTGCCTAACGTTACAAAAAGATAACACTTCCTCGTCCATCTTACGGCGGGGCGTCTTGTTTGTAGAGTAACGAACCCAGCCCCGGGGAGTGGAAAGGGAAGGGAGGGCCATGGATGCGTTACCAAAATATTGAAAGAGATGGGTATGACTTTGAGTGGATCTACCGATGCAGTTGAGGTTGCATAAGAAGGTCGTCTGTAGTTACAAGATGACGCCAACTACTATTGTTTTGTCTGGGCGAGTAGCGTTTTTTGGCGGAACAGGACGTGGTTGGTTTTGGTGTGGGAGGGCGAAGGGATAGGGAGGAGGAGGGAAGCAGTAAGGGAATACGACACTGCCTGCAACATGGAGAGGATCCTTGAGGACTTTGCACGCTGCAGGATCCAGCGAAGTGCCCGGGGCGGACAAAGACAAGGAGGTATACACGAGGGGTTCAGGGACTTCTTGCTTGGGTAGGAGATAGGGCATATTTTACCTTACAAAAAGGAATGAAAAAGAAGAAAGGTAGGAGTAGGGGAGAAGAATAATCATGTGATGTAAAAGAAGAACGACGTAAAGGAAGAGAACGACGGCGGGGAAGATAAGGATAAAGCTATGCTTTGAAGACCAGGAGCCGGTGAAGGTCCAGGGAGGAACAAGTTAAGTCGTTCGTGCAGGATTTCATTATAGAAATTGAAGGACGTGATCACATGCGCTCATATTTCATCGGGGCTAACGAGGTCCCCCTAAAAAAAGAGGCTCGCCCCCTTTGCCCGGGGAAGCCATAACCCTTCACCTTGCCAGCTGCTGTTTGTTTTCCCGGGCGTGAGTGGGCGGAGGGAGTGGAGGATGGGCGGGTGGGTGGGCGGAGAGGGAGTGAGAAAGGGGGAAGGGAGTAAGTGGGTAAGGGACGAGGGGGCCAGGAGCGGCAGCAAGGGGGAGGGGGCCCTGTAGGTGTATGTGTGTGAATGAGGAAGAGGGAGCGGCAGAGAGGCGAAAGAAGGGACCCGGAAGCATTTTAGATAAATTGTTGGTTAAATGCAATCATGAGGAGGCAGAGACACGGGGGAGCGGCCGGCAGAGGTGGAGAGAGAGACGCCGGGCGGGACTGGGTAAATGGGAACACGACACTGTGAACAAATGAGAACAGGAGTGTGAGAAAATAGAACACTAGGCTGTGAGTGAATGGAAACACAGCGGCATGTAAGTGGGACCCTAGATAGTGGGTTTCGCAAAGCAGTTAAATAATGGAGCAGAAGGCTGTGTGTAAATGCGTACCCACGACTTGAATAAATGATGAAAGGATGTAAAAGCATAATCAAGAAGAAACGGCAAAGAACGAAAAATACAAGGTATAAGAGAAGTAAGGGAATGGAACTCAAGACGGGAAATCACGTAGACACTAAATTGAATCGGACACAGCACAGTGAGTGAATAGGCACTTGAGTTACATGATACGGCACGGGACAAACATGCGAAAATGAGAAAGCCAGTGAAGATGACGATAGGATAGCCACAGGGCTAGGAAGAAAAGAGGGAATAGTCTTATAGAAGATTTCCGAAGAACTTGAAAAAGACTTTTACGAAGAAATCGCAGAAGAGAAAGAAGGATAAAGAGCGACAGCAGGTATGCCGGATGAAGTTGACAGGCAGTAGCGAAAGAAACAGAAATTAAGAGACAAACAAGCGAGGAAAAGGGGGAGGCGTAAAAGTGTAATAAATGGTAAATAAGGAAGAATAATAGTGCTCTGAAGGGCCCAGTGCCAAAGAATTAAAGGATAGGAGGGGGGGAAAAGGGCCGAACATGTGAAGATGGATGGTGAAGGATAATGACAAGGAGTATGGTTTGTGAGCAAGGAGTCGGGGTGTACTTAATCTGTTTGTCCTCGCGTTTGAGTGTCGTGTTGGCTGGTATAGATGGTGGCGCGGAGACGTGTATTGCATCTGTGTGTGTGAGTGTGTGTGTGTCTGGGTCTGTGTCTATTTGTCTGTATGTCTGGGTCGGTGTATTTGTACAAGTATATCGTATCCGCATGAATATCGAGTATTTATGCTGACATAGATATTCAAATGTAGTGTATAATGATTTGTATTCATCTACGCATTGATTTATGTTATTGTATGAGTTTGTTTGTGTATGAGCGTATGTACTTTATGTGTCGAGTATGTCCGTACATATGGATTATATATTTTTGTATATAATTGTTTGTATAAGAATATGTTTGCAAATGTGAAATAAGATTGCATTATAGGTATGTATCAAGTATGTCATTACATTTAGAAGGATGTATGAAATATGCACGAATTTTTATAGCTGTAATTGTATTGTCTGTATGTATATATGTACACATCGTGAGAAGAGGCGTGGGAGCGAGAGTGGAGGGTGGGCTTGGCCGGGATGTGTCTCTTTGGTTAGCTTTGTAGGGGGTGGAAGGGAGAGGGGGTAGGGGCGAGAGGGAGAGGGTGTTTTTTTTTTCTTATTTTTTATGGGCCTAGGCACTCGTTTCGGCGGTCCCCCGAAAGTATGTTTTGGAGTGATTGCAAGTTGTGCATGTCCGTCTGCATGTAAGTGTGGGTTTTAGGGTCTCGAGTGTGTCGAGGTTGGATTTGTAAGATTGTAAGTGTGTTATGAGATGGGGAGGTGGGGGGGGGGTCGTGTGCGGTGGCGGTGGGCGGCAGGTGTTCGGGTGTGACAGGGATCTACACTTACTCTCACGCCCTTCTTTGAAGATCTTGACGCTTACTGGAGAAGAGAAGGAAGGGAGAGGGAGAGGGAGAGGGGGAGAGAGAGAAAGAAAGGTGGAGGAGGAGAGAGAGGGGGAAGAGAAGAGGAGAGAGAGAAAGAAAGGTGGAGGAGGAGAGAGAGGGGGGAAGAGAAGAGGAGAGAGAGAGAGGAGTGGGACGAGGAGGAGAGAGAAAGAGAGGAGGGGTGAGAAGGAAGCGAGAGAGAAAGCAAGATTGGGGAGGGTGTAGAGGGAGAGTAAGAGAGAGAAAGAGCTAGAAAGGAAGAGACCGAAAAGTAAAAAAGTAAAAAAAGATAAAAAATAGCGAAAAGGGAGAGTGCCAAATGACTCGATACATATCCCCCGGAAGGGAAAGACCAGAAAAATTGGAGGTTTGAAGGCTTTCCACGTGAAAGTAATCGAGAGTGTCACGCCGATTTTATAGATAATCACACGGAGGCCCTTAATGACCCCCGTCGCGTCCATTAGTTATCGTTCTCATTTCAAGGCCAAGGAGGTCGGGTAATTATCTCCTTGATTTCCATCGTTTCGATTTCCTTCACCTTTGAGATCTTGAAACGGGTCACGTGACTCGGTTTTTGATGGCCTTGTTTTTTACCACTTCTCTCTTTTTTCTTTTTTTTCATTGATTTCATTTCTTTTGTTTGCTTTAATTCATTTATATTTTTTTTCTTTTTTTATTTATTGTTCATCTTATTATATTTTTATTTATTTATTTTGATAGATTAATTAATTAAATTATTTATTTTTTACTCGACTGTGATTAACCTCCGTTTCGTTTCTCCTTTCTTGCAGACATCACGTGGTGGTCCTCGCCTCATTACCATCAACAGAACTGACCACGGCTTCGGCTTCACTCTGCGTCATTTCATCGTATATCCTCCTGAACTCTCGGTAAGTATTCAAAGTTTTCTTCACCCTCCTCCTCATCCCTTCCCCTTCGTCTTCCTTCTCCTCCTCCTCCCTTCCCCTTCGTCTTCCTCCTCTTCCTCCTCCTCCTCCTCCTCCTCCTCCTCCTCCTCCTCCTCCTCCCTATCCCTATCCCTATCCCTATCCCTATCCCTATCCCTATCCCCCTCCCCCTTCCTCTCTTACTCCCCTCTTTCCTTCCTTCCTTCCTTCCTTCCTTCCTTCCGTCCTTCCTTCCTTCCTTCCCTCCCTTCCTTCTTCCCCTTCCTCCCCTTCCTCCCTTCCACTTCCCTCCGTTCCGAGTGAAGATCCCCCTCAAAGGAGGATCTACGGTAAAGTGTATTTCCCCTTCACCACAGGATAGCGTTCACACATCTTTGCCTGCAAGTGCCCCCCCCCCCCCTGTGAGGTCCTTGACATACTCATCTCGGATTCTGGATTTTCTACTTTTTTTCTAACTTTTTTAGTTGTTTAATTCCGGCCGTAAAGTTTTTATTTTCTCTTTTTCTTTCTATCTCTCTCTCTGTTGGGCGTCGGTTTCATTGTTATTAAGATAATCTTGAGATAAAAGGAGTGAAAGTTTGCAAAGATGTTTTATTCATGTTGACCTACATCATCCCACTAACAGGCAGTGATATTTTTGTCATATCTGCATGACGGTGTGTTATTTAAATGCTGTTATTTTCATGCCGTATTGCCTCGTATGTCCGTAGTGCTCTGTAGATTCCACATCGGTCTCGCTACCAAGCGCTTTGATTGATTTTATTCTAAAGTGGTGTGGTTAGTGAGGTCAAGTTGATATCGATGGTGGTATCCATGGATTTCCTGTCTTTTGATCAGTGTTGTCACATTGATTACATAATTATAATGGGAACAGTTATCTTGTCTTTCGTTTAATACTGCTTTGGATTAGAATATTTGGCTTTAGCTTTGGGTGTTAATACGATAACGCTCTAGGTTTGAGTCAAGTAGTGACTTGGCTGAATGTCCTTGTGCCTTTGTTTACGCTATCTTGTCTCTCATTAGGTTTCTTGGTAGTCATGGGTCACACCAACATACCTACTGTCTTGGGTCATTTATGTTCTTGAGAAAAAGACTTCGTCGTTTACTTATTATTTTTCAAGTCAAATTCCTTTTCTGTTATTCCCATGCTCATTCGTATTTTACTTCTCTCTCTTTTTCCTTCTTCCTCACATCCTTTTATATCGTCCGGCAAGGCATATCCAGTTACATCCCATAAACTGTATTTCATTGCCATTTCTAATCATAGGGAATGACAGTCGTAATAACAGATTTGCCTTGACAAGCTATCAAGTTTTATTTTGGCACGTGGCGCCAAGTGCCTATACTTGTTATTGTGGAACTGGGCATCAATTAGAACCCAGAACATATACAAGGGACAAGGTCTCTTAACTGCAGGTATAGCGATGACAATGAGAGGTAATGGTGATAAACATCCCCACGTGACTGAGGCTGCTCTGATGGTGACAGATGGATCAAGCTGTGTGACGTGGGCTGCTTATGTCAAGGGCTGCCCTTTCCCTCCGCCTCTGTCACCTCCACCACTGTCACCTCGGATCCTGCGCTGTTGCGATGGTTACAGGGCGCGGCGCTGACGAAGGCCTTGTCTCTTGGATTAGTGGGGGGGGGAGACGTCGTCACTGTGAGACTCGAGAGGGGCCTAGTTTGGGAAGTTGAAGAAACCTTTATAGGGGGGGGGGGGGGATATGGCGTGGCCTTCGCTTTGCATCTCCTCCCTTCGGCAGAGTATGAAGGATGTGGTAGCTTAGCACGGGGGGCGTGTAGTGGCAACCAGTAAGTGTGGCGTTGAACAAGCGTGAGGCGAGAGCACGGTGAGTGCCGCGGCCGGAGGTGGATGACAGATGACCGGAGTGCTAATGATGGGTGTCTCCCCAATAAAGATAAAAAGGAAGGAACCCATGAGATGAATGGGCGCGATAGGGTGTCTAGGCCTAAGAGGAAGTGACGTCTGGATGCTGTGAATGGCAAGAGCGTTGCTACCAAGAGGTACTTGAAGAGGGGTTTGACCTGCGCGGCATAATATGCGCGCTAATAAAGGGGCCAAGGAAGAAATATGTTGAAAGTTCAATTGTTCAGTAGATTTTCTTTTAGTAACACCAGTCAACATCGAAATTCATTATTTAAAAAAGAAATGCTCGAAAATCTACCCAAATGAGCATTCTTTCAAGGGTCGACCTCCAAATTAGGGCCGGTCGGGTTATAGGAACCTCAACATTTTTCACTTGGCCAGGTCCGTCTGATCTAGTTGCGAAGGCGAGGCTTGTCGCGAGGCCATGCTACGGGAGGGGGGGGGGGGAGGACTTGGGAGTGTTAATGTGTGCCTTATTATTATCATTGTTGTGGCGGTGGCTGCGGCTGTGGTTGTGACGCTATTTCACGCCTTGTACACTGGGCTGCGAGACTTTGAATGGAAACTTCAGCTACTTAAGAAACTCTATATTTATTGTTATTTTATTATTGTCATTATCATTATTATTATTATTGTTGTTGTTATTATTATTATGATTATCATTGTAATTATTTTGTTATTATTTATTGGTAGTTTTTCTGTAGCAATATCATCATCATCATCATTGCAGTTACTATTATCATTAATAGTATTATATTTTATTGCATCATCATTATTATTATATTTTATTGTATTGACATTATTATTATATTATACTATTGTTATTATGGTATTACGTTATGGTTATTGAATTATATATGCTATTATTGTTATAATTCTTCTTATTATTATATTTCATCATATATTTCTGATATTATTTTTTGTATTGTATTATGATCCTAAATATAGCTACTCCACAACTGCTACACTTACATCTACTTCTACTGCTTATAATAACCCTACGTTTGATTTTATAGCCATGCCTACGCCACTTTATTGCTTAACCTTGGACATGAATATTGGATAATATTGTTCTGCATATAGTCTATGAGTCGCGATTCTTATGATTACGACATCTACTGCGAATGATACTACGTAGTGACTGCTTCACCTGCTATTATTACTATTTCTGTTACTACTACTACTATTATTACTACTACTACTACTAACACTAACACTAACACTAACACTAACACTAACACTAACACTACTATTGCTATTACTACCACCACTTCCCCTACCCCTACCACTGCAATTTCTGCATATAACTTACTACTACAGTATTATTACAACGAATATGCTTCAAAGTCAGAGCCCGAGTAAGCATTCCAAGACGACATGTAGCGGGTAGCCAACATGG
>NW_028234429.1:22005951-22008451 GCF_977035675.1 Penaeus japonicus | reverse complement strand
CGGCTTCCGTGTATGTGTATGACGTCATATGCCGAAAGTAAATGACGTGAATGACGCGGGAAATATATGCAACGAATCGGGACGCGCGTTTGTTTTTGTCGAAGATCTAACGTTTTTCCTGTTCGAGTGTGGGTATTTATGATGTCTTTTAATTAGCGCTGTGTCCTCGAGAGCAGGTTTATGCCGTCCCCTCCTTCAGTTCTGTTCTATTTCCCGCTTTTCTTTTTAGATCTGCTTAACTTTCTTTCTCTGAGCTGCCCAGTATGCTCGTCTTTTTCTTCTCCCTTGGTCGTTTGTTTTTCATTCTTCTCTCTATCAGGGACGTGGATAACTAGAATAACCTCTCGATAGTTAATATAGTCTGTGATTTCGCTCTTTTCTCCCGTGAACTGTAGCGTCTCTTTCTAGTCTCTTTTAATGAAGTTTGATTTAGAAGAGTGAATTTAACCGTCAATGTGTATAGATTTACTTATTATCGGTTATCCACAACGGGAAATAGGACGTCATAAACTGGAAAATACAATAACAGGTGCATGGAAGATGAAAAGGATGATGATAAAAAATGAACGATAGAGGACAAGGAACATATGGGTTTAAACAAAATGTGCGATGCCGTGAACGTGTCGGAACGCGGCCAGTGACGTATGTAAGGTGCGAGGAGGCAGACAAGTTTAACGATTAAGAAATACACGTAGGCTATTTTTAGAAACCAATGCCGCTGCGGCTAGTAAGACATTGTTTAATAGCTTGAAGTCGTCTAATTATATCGGTGATGATATAAAACTGAAGGTTGTATTGTGTCGCGCAGTGGAGGTGGAATGAGGAAGGATCCGAGCTCGCACACACAGACGCATACGCACACGCGCACGCACATGGAGAGAGAAAGAGAAAGAGAAAGAAAGATAGAGAGAACGAGTAAAAAATGTTAAGCCTCTAGAACGAAACTATTATTGGACCATTGAATTGCCCTTGCCTTTTTTCTTGCTCTATGGTGGTTCATTTTGAATCATGTTTGTCGTTTACAGATTGTAATATCATCATGCTTTGTCTAATGATGACAGTTATTTGTGAGATACGGCGGGTGTGGTGTATAAGGTCACACAGTGGGCGTATCCTCGTGCAGGGTGTGAGTGACCGGGCATAGGCGTCTACACCAGCAGGAGCAAGTGGTGGTTTTACATGTGTACCGTATTGGGGAGGCAGCTGTCCGCGTGGATGAGTAGGTGACCTCCACCACACTTCGATCTGTGCCCCCCCATCTCTCGCCTCCCACCCCCACTTCACCCTTCTAGCCCCTCCTCCCACCCCCGCTTTATTCTTCTAGCCCCTCCCCCCACCCCCACTTTATTCTTCTAGCCCCTCCCCCCACCCCCACTTTATTCTTCTAGCCCCTCCCCCCACCCCCACTTTATTCTTCTAGCCCCTCCCCCCACCCCCACTTTATTCTTCTAGCCCCACCCCCACCCTCACTTCGCTCTCTTGCTTGACCATCCCCACTTTACCCTTCTAGCCCCTCCTCCCACCCCACTTCATCCCTCTAGCCCCTCCCCCCACCCCCACTTCGCTCTCTTGCTTCCCCCACCCCCACTTCGCTCTCTTACTTCCTCACCCCCCACTTCGCCCTCTTCCCCTCCCTTCTTCTCCCTCGAGCCCCCCCCCTCCTCCGAGTTCTTGTTCTGGGTGTCTTGAGAATGACGTCCTCCCGTTTTCTCTGTGCAAGTGAGAAGAACCAGGTCGCTTGCCACATTCTTCTTCGTCAGGACCTTGTCGTGGGCGGCCATTCATTTTTCTCTTCTTGTGGGCATTCTTTTGACTTGTTCCTCATTCACCTTTGCTACTTTGTTTGTATCCGGGATTTACGTAGTTGCGTGTTTGATTTTGTTCATTTCTATGTTATTGGTATCCGTGCGTTTATGTGCGTGCGTGCGTTCGTGCATACATGTGTGTGTGCGTGTCCGTGTGCGTGCGTGCGCGCGCATTTACTTTGTATGTGCAAAAGTATTGTTGTTTAACGTGTCTGTGTTATTCGTTCTTATATCAGTATCCCGACTTCAAGTTTTGTTATGAAAGTTTTATTTGTATATGATTTATTTTACGAAAAAAGTCTGGGAACGTTACTCGCTCCCTCTTGTCAAAAAAGTGACGTCGCCAGATCCCGGCGCCAAGTGCCAGCCAGACTCGAGAAGCACCTCAGTTATGTAAACGTGGTGGCGCCACTACGGGGAAACAGACACATACGCACACGCACACGCACACGCACACGCACACGCACACGCACACGCACACGCACACGCACACGCATTCACAGCCAGTCAGCGTTGGTTTTGTCGCATTATAGTATCTTACAAGGATCCGGCGACGCGTTTTGCGATTATATTGTGTCACGGTTGGGTTGCCATGGAAGTGCTTTTTGTTTGGAGATTAAAAGGTGGATCTCGTATCTGTGTCCCCTTTCTGCATCTTTTTTTTCCTTTTGATATCCCTCTGTTCTTGCTCTCGT